>NC_062264.1:27376539-27676851 GCF_916048215.2 Malus sylvestris
AAAGGAGTACGAGTAGCATATATCCAAGCTATAAATGATATGTATGAAGGAGCAAAGACTGCCGTAAGAACTCATGAAGGACAAACCGAAAGCTTTCCCATAACTGTAGGATTACATCAAGGCTCATCCTTAAGTCCTTACCTTTTTGCGTTGGTAATGGATGAGTTAACAGGACATATTCAAGATGATATTCCTTGGTGTATGCTTTTCGCAGACGATATAGTGTTGATAGATGAAACTCAGGAAGGGGTAAATGCAAAGCTTAACCTTTGGAGAGAAGTGTTGGAATCTAAAGGTCTTCGCCTAAGCCGATCAAAGACAGAATATATGGAGTGCAAGTTCAGTGCAAATGGAGGCCAAAACGAGTTAGGGGTGAGGATTGGAGATCAAGAAATACCAAAGAGCGACCGTTTTCGTTACCTAGGATCTATCTTGCAAAAGAACGGAGAATTAGATGGAGATCTCAACCATAGAATACAAGCTGGATGGATGAAGTGGAAGAGTGCATCCGGCGTGTTGTGTGACCGCCGTATGCCACTGAAGCTCAAGGGAAAATTTTATAGGACGGCAATAAGGCCGGCGATGCTGTATGGCACAGAATGTTGGGCGGTGAAACATCAACACGTACACAAAATGGGTGTAGCGGAGATGAGGATGCTTCGTTGGATGTGTGGGCACACGAGAAAGGATAAGATTAGGAATGAGGATATCCGGGGTAAAGTAGGAGTAGCCGAAATTGAAGGAAAGATGAGAGAAAATCGGTTACGGTGGTTTGGACATGTGCAAAGAAGGCCTACTGACGCTCCGATTAGAAGATGCGACTATGGGACAGAGGTTCAGGGCCGAAGGGGTAGAGGAAGACCTAGGAAAACTTTGGAAGAGACTCTAAGAAAAGACTTAGAGTACTTGGATCTAACGAAGGACATGACACAGGATCGAGCACAATGGCGTTCTAAGATTCATATAGCCGATCCCACTCAGTGACTTGGACTTTCCAAGTCTCCAACCGAGAAGTTTTCCTCACTCGGGAAATTAAGGGAACACTACCCTAACCTACATGCTCCACTCAGAAAGCTTCAACATACAAGCTTCAACAAAAGAAAATTCAAAGAACTTAGCAAAGAAGGCTTTGGTGTATTTAACACAATACGTTGAAATGAAGGAAAACTTATTTATTGATATCCTCGATAAGCTACAAATATGTACATATACATGAGTCAAAATAAACACACAAGAGGGAGCCTTCACAAAGGTTGCTTAGGAGAAGTCTCAGCAGTCGGTAGAGCCCCAGAAAGAGAAGGCACCGGAGGGGGATCATTTGGAGCCTCAGTACTGGACAGAACCCTAGAAGGAGGAGGCATCAGAGGTTGATCATTTGGAGCTTCATTACGCGGTACAGCCCCAGAAGACGAAGGCAATAAATGCCTTTGGAACAAACCCACAAATCTCTGATGATCAAGTAAAACCTGACCATCAGTTTCCTTCATCTGGTCAAGCTTCCTCTTCATGTTTGTAGCATAGTCATGTGCGAGCCGGTGCAACTGTTTATTCTCATGCTTGAGCCCTCTAATCTCCTGTTTGAGACTCATCACTTCAGCCGCCAATGATTCAACTTGGCGGGTTCGAGCAAATAGGCGTTGGGCCATATTAGACACAGAACCTGCACACTGAACACTGAGAGCCAGCGAATCCTTAACAGCTAACTCATCAGACCGTTTGGAAAGTAGTCTGTTATCTTTGGGAGTGAGAAGGTTCCTGGCCACCACCGCAGCGGTCATATCATTCTTCATCACGGAATCCCCAACGGTAAGAGGACCAGTTGGGGAGACGAAGGATGGGCGCCATATGTTGTCTGGAGAAGGCGGGGCTGCCTCTTCAACAAGGTTCAAGTCAAAACGACGGTCGGAGGGGCCAGACATTTTCAAAGGTGTTGAAGAGAGAAGAGGTCGGACAAATCAAGATCTTAGAAGTGCAAGAATGAAGCTTCTACTGGTGGAGATTCAAGTGTGCTTTGGAACTTAATGCCAGCCCTTTAAAAATCTGCACTCGACGGAGCTTCAGAAATCGAAGAGGCGCCTGCTCAGAAATCGAAGAGGCGTTTGCTTTCTCAAAAGTTGGGCTGCTTAGAGATCACGAGGGTTGATCTCAGAAATCGAAGAGGCGTTTGCTTTCTCAAAAGTTGGGCTGCTCAAAGACCACGAAGGCCGATCTCAGAAATCGAAGAGGCGTTCGCTTTCTCAAAAGCTGGGCTCCCCAGAGACCACGAGGGCCGATCTCAGAAATCGAAGAGGCACCTACTTTTCCAGCCTTGTCAGCACCTGTCACACGCACACTCAGCTTTGCGGAAATTATGGGCATTCTGTCAAAGACTTCTGGGGAAGTAGTCCCACACGCAACAATAGCTCATGGGTACCACAGATAACTTTGCCAAAGTTCTCTGCCAAAGTTGAGCACGTGAAGCTTGCAGCTCCCACTACACCGCTCTGACCAAGAAGGGTAAAAGAATAGCAAAGAAACAGCACTAACAAAGTTTAGACCCATAAATTTTGAAGGTCTAGCTACCATATTATTACCCACAAGGGTAAAGGAACAGTACCACTGTTGGATAATTGGAAAGTCCCTGTGTGTCAACCTCTGTGCTTCGTGGCAAGGTAGACTAGCAAACATGCCCAACCTTTACTCACATTCGAGAAAACACTCCCAACAAGATTGCTTGCTCCAAAATCGAAGAGGCATCGCCCTCCGAATCTCGAGAGCCACTCTCCCAACATGATTACTTTCTCAAAAATCGAAGAGACACTGCTCCCCGAATCTCAAGAGCCAGACCCCCAGCATGATTGCTTTCTCAAAAATCGATGAGGCATCGTTCTCCGAATCAATTGAAGAGGCGCTCGCTTTCTCAAAAGCTGGGCTGCTCAGAGACCACGAGGGCCGATCTCAGAAATCGAAGAGGCACCTACTTTTCTAGCCTTGTCAGCACCTGTCACACGCACACTCAGCTTTGCAGAAATTATGGGCATTTTGTCGAAGACTTCTGGTGAAGTAGAAAGCACATGAATCTTACTGTTCAATCACCCACTTCCCACACGCAACAATAACTCATGGGTACCATAGATAACTTTGCCAAAGTTCTCTGCCAAAGTTGAGCACGTGAAGCTTGCAGCTCCCACTACATCGCTCTGACCAAGAAAGGTAAAAGAATAGCAAAGAAACAGCACTAACAAAGTTTAGACACATAAATTTTGAAGGTCTAGCTACCATATTATTACCCACAAGGGTAAAGGAACAGTACGGATAATTGGAAAGTCCCTGTGTGTCAACCTCTGTGCTTCGTGGCAAGGTAGACTAGCAAACATGCCCAACCTTTACTCACATTCGAGAAAACACTCCCAACAAGATTGCTTGCTCCAAAATCGAAGAGGCACCGTCCTCCGAATCTCGAGAGCCAGACTCCCAACATGACTACTTTCTCAAAATCGAAGAGAGGGTAAAGGAACAGTACCATTGCTGGATAATTGGAAAGTCCCTGTGTGTCAACCTTTGTGCTTCGTGGCAAGGTAGACTAGCAAACATGTCCAACCTTTACTCACATTCGAGACAACACTCCCAACAAGATTGCTTGCTCCAAAATCGAAGAGGCACCGCCCTCCGAATCTTGAGAGCCAGACTCCCAACATGATTACTTCCTCAAAAATCGAAGAGACACTGCTCTCCGAATCTCGAGAGTCAGACCCCCATCATGATTGCTTTCTCAAAAATCGAAGAGGCATCGTTCTCCGAATCTCGAGAGCCAGATACCACAGACCACTTTTTCAAAGTGCTCTGACAGAGTTCAAACATGTGAAACTGGCAGCTCCCACTACCGTGCTATGACCAAGCAGGGTAAAGGAATAGCATTACTACTTGTTGTTAGGGAGACTCCTATATATGTCGACCTCCATCCCCAACGGACAGGCAGACCTGCAAAAATGCTCAACCCTTCATCATATCTGAGAGGGCACTCCCAACGAAGCCTTTCGAAATATTCAGCTTTCTTTCCCCCCGATAATACCTCTGCAAACAAGCTATACTAGAGCAAGAATATCTCATATCATCAGGGTTAAAAGCAAGAGTATCCCATATCATGCTTTTTCCCTGTCTTTTCTTTTGGCCTTGTTTTTACCTGCAAGACAAGGAGAAAGAGAGCAATCAGTCAGCACTTGGAATCAAGCTTCCAGCCAGGAAGTGACTGCCTGGAACCCCTTACCTGATTACTTACCTGGCATTGCTCTCGAGTACTCATCTTCAACATCTTATGTTTCTAGGGAAGATTCCGCATCTGCTTGAGGAACAGATAGGGCAAGTGCGAAGGATACAAGGAAGCATGTGGAGACAAGCGTAACAGCACACGTGCCGATACATCCATTACTCTGTCAAAAGCAAAAGTATCCCATATCAGCAGGGTGGAACGTACTCTAGATTTGATGGACTTGTTTTGACCCTCAAATTCTTCAGTCGGCCTTATACTCTGGAGGAAACCAGAAAACCCTCTAGCTCAGTTCAAGAATAAGCCTGTGGAAAATTACTTCTTCAAAAGCAAAAGTATCTCATATCATCTCTTCTCATTTTTCTTCTCTTTATCCTTCATGCTGCTGCAAGATGGGGAGAAGGTGAACAATCAGTCGGAGCTCTGATTGCTTACCTTGTCTGTCACCTCTTTCAGCAGACCCCCTAGCTCGGCGACTTGGGAGACTCCTACTACATGGTTTGTATCGCGCTTGACCAAGCCTGAAACTACAAGTAAGCTTCAAGTGAAATTGATACATTACCTTGTGCATCTCCACCAGTTAAAGATACCACCCCTGATGGAGGAAGAGTACTTCCAGAGAAGATGCCACATCTACCTATGAGACAGATAAGGCAAGTCAAGACGACACCACACTCCGATACTTAGAAGTTTCGTGATTACGAGATCATTCTCCCACAATATTTCCTAATGTCATTTGTACTAAATCATTCACTTGTACTCACTAAAGGAGAGCTTGAACCTATGTACTTGTGTAAACCCTTCACAATTAATGAGAACTCTTCTATTCCGTGGACGTAGCCAATCTGGGTGAACCACGTACATCTTGTGTTTGCTTTCCTATCTCTATCCATTTATATACTTATCCACACTAATGACCGGAGCAATCTAGCGAAGATCACAAAAAGCGACCGTTTTCGCTACCTAGGATCTATCTTGCAAGAGAACGGAGAATTAGATGGAGATCTCAACCATAGAATACGAGCTGGATGGAAAGAGTGCATCCGGCGTGTTGTGTGACCGTCGTAGGCCACTGAAGCTCAAGGGAAAATTTTATAGGACGGCAATAAGGCCAACGATGTTGTATGGCACAGAATGTTGGGTGGTGAAGCATCAACACGTACACAAAATGGGTGTAGCGGAGATGAGGATGCTTCGTGGGATGTGTGGGCACACGAGAAAGGATAAGATTGGGAATGAGGATATCCGAGGTAAAGTAGGAGTAGCCGAAATTGTAGGAAAGATGAGAGAAAATCGGCTCCGGTGATTTGGACATGTGCAAAGAAGGCCGACTGACGCTCCGGTTCGAAGATGTGACTACGGGACAGAGGTTCAGGGCCGAAGGGGTAGAGGAAGACCTAGGAAAACTTTGGAAGAGACTCTAAGAAAAGACTTAGAGTACTTGGATCTAACGGAGGACATGACACAAAACCGAGCGCAATGGCGTTCTAGGATTCATATAGCCGACCCCACTTAGTGGGAAAAGGCTTTGTTGTTGTTGTTGTTGTTGTTGTTGGGAGTAATCTTTTGCTGGCCAATTGACACACGAACATCCATAAATATATACTATTAAATTGAGTCATGTCTAAATGTGCAGTCTAGATTGATAGAATGACTACCCATCATGCAGTTCGGTTTTTTACCCTCTCTAATAAAATTTGTTTCGCTGATCTTTGTTTGGTGCAAACAAGGACACTAAGTTTTGCCGGTGTTAGTCCAATCGGGCCATTCATATTTTTTGCTCATTGCAGTTCGGCCATTGAATAATCACATATTTTTGTCATGTTGAATGTTCAAACTATGGCGCTTGGTTGTGAGATTTTTACTTTGCCCTGGCATGGTGTGTTAATTAATGTCTATGTTTATGATATAAAGGTAAATCAAGTTTTAAAGATAACAAATAGGCTATAATACACTTGGCCATAACTAGCGCTTTATAATGTATAAAGTCTAAACAATACCAACATAATAAAAGCCTTGCCTAGTTGTTGTCTTATTTCTTGGTCAGACAAGTGAGCTACCAAAGTACAAATTTGCCTTAAAAAGTTTTTCCTAATCACTTTCATTTGCTTCAAACTCATCACTTGATCCACTAACTGAAGGGTCATCTCCTGATCCACCACCTTTGGAGGAGTTCCAGTAATACACACTATTAACTTCCACACATGCAATGCATGGGAGGATTTGTTTTTTATTAAATTTTTATGGGATTTAGAGAGTTGTTGTAGTAAATACTAAAGAGAAAAGGTAGGGAGTGGGAGAGAGAGTGGGGTAAAATTAAAATGAAATTACTATAAACAATATTTATTTCAGTTGAACTGAAATATAAGAGAGAGACGGTAATTAAATTGCTTCCAGATCCCAACCATCATGTATCGTCCATTCTCATGAGCATCTAAGCAATAATTTATTTCAGATGAACTGAACTACCTTTATCTCACATGTATTTGGAGTTAGGTCGACAATCCATTTAATTCCAACTAGGATCACCAACACAAAATTGACAACACTTTTGGGTTTAAGGTGTTAAGGTAGAGCTCAATATTACAATTTACAAAAACCTTTAAAATCCTATGAATCAAAATCGTCAGTTTTACTGGATGACAATATTAAAATAAAAAACTGGTCAGATCACAGAACTAAAAGGATTGGCATCTCAACTGTAGCATGTAATAACCGTAAGGTCCAGCATTAATCACTGAAAAATGATTTTTCGTAAGTAGGAAGGTCTAATATTTGTGATCATAAGGATGGTCTAGCTACAGAAACATTGACAACAATAAAAATCAAAATTGGGCCACTGCAAGATCTGCACTGTGCTCAGCAACTCTACGCTCATTTTCACTAACCTGACTCCTCCGATAATGATGACCAATCTTAATTATTTTCTCAAAACGTGACTTGAGAACATCCTCTTCCATGGGCTCTTGCAAGCGTTGAAATAATTCCCTGGCACTGCCCTGCATGAAATACAGAAACACCAACCAACAAAAGTAAGTCGAAATACACTGATAGATGTACGTTTTTCGTGCTGAAGATGAAACAATGCGAGGTCAACTTAATAGTTTAAAAGAAGCACTTTAAAGGACACACTCTTGCCTTCGGAATGCCCGGTAATGGAGAAGGATAAGGCTGAGAAGATCCCGAATCTTCAGCACTATCAGCCCCATCACCAGAATTCATATCCATTAATATTTTGTGACGCTCCTTGCACTCTTTAGGCTTGCGAAAAATACACTGCATGGTACAAAGTCATAAGAGCAACACCCAAGACATACACTAGGAAAACCAACACTTCAAATGCACATAGATCATCCTCACCATAGGCAATAAGCATAAGGTGCACCAGCAATAACACTAACCTTCAAGTGCAGTGTGCTGTTGATTGCATCACTTATGAGTTCCCAATTTGGGCCCATATCATGTACAAGAACAACAAGTGCCTAAGGTAACAAAAACAGTAAATCTTGTTCAGTTATTGGCAAGTCTACAACATCTGAAGAGAGAACAATTTGATAAAATTAATAATGACATATTAACCTGATCTTCAGAATGGGACCATGGACCTCCAGAAGTAGTATCTAGAGATTGCTTTAATATCTTTGGCTTCTTGGCTGTATGCTGCCCATATAAACCTGCAGAGTACAAAGTTTAATACATAAATGAGAGTTCCATAGCATTTCAAATCAAAGGCTACAACAAATATCCAAGTGAAGACAGGTACCAATTGTTCCATTGGACTCAAAATCATCTTGTCTTGTTTCTTCTCCTACTTTTGGTCCCCTCGACATGAACTCATGACCAAAATTGAATTTCTCAGCATCTTCCGCATACAATGGGCATATACCACACCTTTCCACCGTTATACGTAAAACAAAAGTATTGCCGGCTTCAGAATCTTCAGAATCTTCAGAATCTTCAAAACCCACAGGGCAGAAGAAGACAACAGAGGCCTCTTTGGCAAGTTTGTAAACATCAGGGGAGCAGTTTTTTCCTACCTCTTCACTTCTAAAGCCCTCATTCCACACGTGCACGTGATGTTGGTCAACACTCTGGTCGTAGCTTATGCCTGGGATAATGTACTTAAAACTGAACAGTTCATGGCTTTCACCCATGAATTTGACAATGAAATTAGCTCTTACCCTCCAGTCATGCCGCCGCCCTGATACCCCAGAAAGAACAACAGAGAGAGCGAAACCAAATAAACCTGTTCGAAACCAATCTGGACAAAGCTCGATGTCTACTGAAGATCCCTCATTTTGATAGCTGAACCAATTTGGAATTTCTTTTCCTGGACATGCAATCTTAATCTGAGGCCAGGGATTATGAAACCAGGGTTCACGAAACCAGCTAATGTACTTAAATGGCGCAACAGTTGCCATTCGCATAATTGTAATCTGTGCTTCATCCATTATGTTGCTCCTTGAATTATTATCCAATTTTGGGCAATTACTAAAAACTTTGAAACAATTTTTAGGTTTATCCCAACCTTGTGCGAGTGCTGTCCTTGAACTTGACACTATCTTCAGCGACGTGCAGTTTGAAGCTTTAACATTGCATAGCACTGGGAGCTCTGGTATAGATTGAAGCCGCTCACAGCAGTTTAAGTTGAGTATAGACAACCGAGAAGCTTGTTTGATGCTTGCTGGTATTTCCAATATACCGCTGTTGCTGAGATCTAGTTCTTCTAAAGAGATAAAACCAACAGAGCTGGAAGGCAATTTTTCAAGTCTCCCACAGTCATTAAAGTTGAGACGTTTAAGATTGCTTAAACTGTAGATACTTGTTGGGACATCCTTAAGTTGATAGCAGCGTCTAAGGTTTAAATCTTGAAGCCCATTTAGATTCCCAATAGACGAAGGAAGCATTTCGACAGCTGTGTATTCCAAACAAAGAGACACCAAATGTTCCATTGGCATCAAGATTTCAGGGAATATGGAAAATCCACTAACTTGAGGCTCATCTCCTGATCCACCACCTTTGGAATGATCATCTTGTCTTGTTTCTTCTCCTACTTTTGGTCCCCTCGACATGAACACATGACCAAATTTGAATTTCTCAGCATCTTCCGCATACAATGGGCATATACCACAGCTTTCCACCTTCCCAATAGGGGAAACAGAAGCAAAACCTTCATCATCCTCCAGGCAGAAGACAACAGAGGCCTCTTTGGCAAGTTTGTAAACATCAGGGGAGCAGTGTTTTCCTACCTCTTCACTTCTAAAGGCCTCACTCCACACATGCACGTGATGTTGGCCGTCACGGCCGGAGTAGAATCTGCCGCCTGGGATATTGTACTCAGAACTGAACAGTTCATGGCTTTCACCCATGAATTTGACAATGAAATTAGCTCTTACCATCCCTAATTCATACTGAGGCTGTGAATCCCAAGAAAGAACAACAACATAGAGAGCGAAACCAAATAAACCTGTTCGAAACCAATCTGGACAAAGCTCGATGTCTATTGAAGATCCCTCATTTTGATAGCTGAACCAATTTGGAGTTTCTTTTCCTGGACATGCAATGGTAATCTGAGGCCAGGGATTAGGAAGCCAGTAACGGTCCTTTAATGGCGCAACAGTTGCCATTCGCATAATTGTAATCTGTGCTTCATCCATTATGTTGCTCCTTGAATTATTATTCAATCTTGGGCAATGAAGAAAAACTCTGCAACAATAAATAGGTTTATCCCAACCTTGTGTGAGTGCTGTCCTTGAACTTGACACTTTCTTCAGCGACGTGCATCCTTGAGCATTAACATTACATAGCACTGGGAGCTCTGGTATAGATTGAAGCCGCTTGCAGCCCTTTAAGTTGAGTGTAGACAACCGAGAAGCTTGTTTGATGCTTGCTGGTATTTCCAATATACCGCTCCACCCGAGATCTAGTTCTTCTAAAGAGAGAAAACCAACAGAGCTCGAAGGCAATTTTTCAAGTCTCCCACATTGAACAGAGCTGGAGCTGAGTTCTAGTTCTTCTAACGAGAGAAAACCGGCAGAGCTGGAAGGCAATTTTTCAAGTCTCAAACACCGATGAAAGTGGAGACGTTTAAGATTGGTTAAACTGTAGATACTTGTTGGGACATCCTTAAGTTGATAGCAGCCACTAAGGTTTAAATCTTGAAGCCTATTTAGATTTCCAATAGACGAAGGAAGCATTTCGACAGCTGTCCCTTGCAAAGAAAGAGACACCAAATGTTCCATTGGCTTCAAGATTTCAGGGAATTTGGAAAATCTAGAGCACCTGTGGAGATCAAGACTCTCAAGATATTTCAACTCACAGATTAATGAGGTAGCTCTGTAACTGCTGTTTGGCTTAAACTTAAGGACTTCAAATGTTCCATTGACTTCAAGATTTCAGGGAATTTGGAAAATCCAAATCTAGAGCACCCGTGGAGATCAAGACTCTCAAGATATTTCAACTCACAGATTGATGAGGGTAGCTCTGTAACTGCTGTTTGGCTTAAACTTAAGGACTTCAAATGTTCCATTGGCTTCAAGATTTCAGGGAATTTGGAAAATCTAGAGCACCCGTAGAGATCAAGTCTCTTAAGATATTTCAACTCACAGATTGATGAGGGTAGCTCTGTAACTGCTGTTTGGCTTAAACTTAAGGACTTCAAATGTTCCATTGGCTTCAAGATTTCAGGGAATTTGGAAAATCTAGAGCACCCGTAGAGATCAAGACTCTCAAGATATTTCAACTCACAGATTGATGAGGGTAGCTCTGTAACTGCTGTTTGGCTTAAACTTTAGGACTTCAAATGTTCCATTGGCTTCAAGATTTTAGGGAATTTGGAAAATCTAGAGCACCCGTGGAGATCAAGACTCTCAAGATATTTCAACTCACAGATTGATGAGGGTAGCTCTTTAACTGCTGTTTGGCTTAAACTTAAGGACTTCAAATGTTCCATTGGCTTCAAGATTTCAGGGAATTTGGAAAATCTAGAGCACCCGTGGAGATCAAGACTCTCAAGATATTTCAACTCACAGATTGATGAGGGTAGCTCTTTAACTGCTGTTCGGCTTAAACTTAAGGACTTCAAATGTTCCATTGGCTTCAAGATTTCAAGGAATTTGGAAAATCTAGAGCACCCGTGGAGATCAAGTCTCTCAAGATATTTCAACTCACAGATTGATGAGGGTAGCTCTTTAACTGCTGTTCGGCTTAAACTTAAGGACTTCAAATGTTCCATTGGCTTCAAGATTTCAGGGAATTTGGAAAATCTAGAGCATCCGTGGAGATCAAGTCTCTCAAGATATTTCAACTCACAGATTGATGAGGGTAGCTCTGTAACTGCTGTTCGGCTTAAACTTAAGGACTTCAAATGTTCCATTGGCTTCAAGATTTCAGGGAATTTGGAAAATCTAGAGCACCCGTAGAGATCAAGTCTCTCAAGATATTTCAACTCACAGATTGATGAGGGTAGCTCTTTAACTGCTGTTTCGCTTAAACTTAAGGACTTCAAATGTTCCATTGGCTCCAAAATCTCTGGAAAGTTTTCAAATTTAGAGCAACAACTGAGATTGAGTATCTCGATATTTTTAAACTTACACCAGTTGCTTGGAAATTTCATAAAGACGCATTTATTTAAATTCAAGCAAGAAATATTTTTGTTAGACCAAACTGATTCAGGCAACTCCTTTATACCACTGCGATTTAAATTTAAGTATTGAATATTTCCTGGCATCTTTGGAAGATACTTGAGACTCCGGCAACATTCAAGATCAAGATGAGTAAGCTTGTCGAGATGTTGAAAATACGAAGGAATTTCAACCAAACTTTCACAGCCCTGGAGATTTATCACTTGTAAGTTGAAAAGTATCTGCAACAAATTAAATAGAAATATAGAGAATTAATATAATTTCTACACTTGATTTTATACAAGATTTAAAATAGGCATATAATATAATATACCTGCTCTTCTTTCCAAAGCTTCTTAACTTCACTAGCTTGCATATGAAGCTCAACTAGATTTTTCGGACAAAAATTTGACGGCAAAGATTCCAGTGGATATCCCCGCCACTTAAGATAACGAAGAGAATCGGGAAGGTCTAGAGAAGTGGTGAGTTTGTGGTGAAATTTTCCAGAATCCACAATTAGCATTATTAGGTTAGACATCTTTTTGAAGTCTGCACGTTCTAATGGTCGCTCTTGAAGATCACACCAATTAACCTGTATGGCTTCAACATTTGGAGTTTCCTGAGAATAAGAAGAAAGTTTAAATGTGAATATAAACATATTAAAATGTAACACACATTTGGAACAAAGAGTATTTGCGATGGTAATCATGTACAAGTGTCTTAGTCTAGTCAAATATCCAACATAATTGTATCCTCCTCTACTTGTCTAAATAAACAAACATTTGTTCATATTCCAAACACTTCCTAACACAATAAATATTCAATCAAATTCATCTTTTAACAATCTCACTTCTTTATTATAAATTAGTTTTACTTTGTTGTGTTATCATATCATCTTAAGTCAGTAATTTTTATTTTCTAAAAAAAAAAAATTGAATGCATTTGGCTCTTACCTTGTTACTCCTCAATACACGATTGACATCCTCAACATTGAACAACCTACTCCGTTTACCGGGATCTTTAATATCTTGTTGTTGAACAATTTTCCTTCCCATTTCTTGTAGCAAATCGTGCATCTCTATGGTTTCCCTTCTCATTACTTGTAGAAAATTGCCCATCTCTATGGTTTCCATTCCCCCTTCTGAATCAATTGATATGAGAGACATCTCAATGAGAATTCTAATTCCAGATGTCGCAAAGAATTCACGAACATCTAACATTCGTTTTACCTCAACCACAGACTTCCCTTTATGAAAACATGCTATATCCAGAAAGATATCTTTGCTGGGAAATCGTTTCAATTTGTTGAATTCATCTTCCCATTCTTCTTTGCTCTTGCAATTGAAGAACAAGGACCCCAGGACTGTAAGAGCTAAAGGAACGCCTTTGGCATAAGCCACCGCCTTTTCTACCAACTCCTTATAATCTATTCTACAAGTACTGTCCTTGAAAGCACGTGAATTGAAGAGCTGAAGAGCGTCATTCGATTTTAATACCTCAACCTCGTAGATATTATCCTTTTCAACAGTTTTCCCAAATGTGCCCCTATCTCTAGTTGTGATAATGATTCTACTTCCAGTGCCAAACTGAAGACGATCGCCAGCTAAACGGTCCATTTGCATTGAACTACTCACATCATCAAGAACAATGAGAACCTTTGTGCGGCTGAGCCTTTCTCGAACACTAATTGATCCTATGGATAGACCTTCTTCCTTTAATATCTCCTTAAGAAGTGTTTTTTCCAAGTGATCTAGTCCATCTGCTTTTTCTGAGTTCTCCCTGACATTCTTAACAAAACAAGAAGCTTCGAATTTAGAAGAGAGTCTGTGAAATACAGTTTCGGCAAGGGTGGTCTTGCCAATACCACCCATGCCCCAAATACCGACAGTGATGCAAGCATCCGATGAATGAATGCCTAATAGTGATTCGACCTGCTCGATGCGGCTTTCAATTCCAAACAAGCCCTTTAAATCGCAGGATGATGCGCGACACAATTTGGTCCAAATATCTTCAACAACTTTCTTAACTAAAACAGCATCCGTCCTGGCATATATATGTAGGAAAGTAATTGTTAGTCTTAAATATTTATACCTTACAAAATCTTAGCACAATAAAATCATCACAAGTTTAAAGAAAATTTATAATTTTATACAAGTTAAAAGAATTAGTTAGTTACCCATATTTTTTTGAATCAAACCCAGATAGATTTGCTGCATTCGTCAAAGCATCCCTCCACTTGCGCACCTTGTTGATACTGTTCTTGAAACGCTGTTCAAGTTCAGCAAATGCAACCTCATAACTCCCCTGTTGTTTTCGTACATCCGATGGAAGGGTGTCGTAAAAAATGGGTATAACCAACCGGCCATGTTTTTCCTTGCATTCTAGGATATGCACAAGCTCATCCAAACACCAGGTCGAGGAAGCATAGTCTTTCGAAAGAACGATCACCGAAAGCTCTGATTCCTTAATTGCTTTCAGAAGGCCAGGTGCGATTTCATCTCCTCTCTTAAGCTCGTCATCAATATAAGTTGTGATTTTGTTCTCAAGTAAGGCAGCGTGGAGGTGGCTGGTGAAAGTACGGCGGGTGTCCTCACCTCTGAAACTAATAAACACATCGTACTTTTTTGTATCATCAGCATCAGCAGGAGCAGCAGTGGATGAAGAAGAAGAAGCGATATCCACAACATCTAGTTTTCAGATGCAGCAAAAAGATGTAGTTGCAGAGAGATTAATTGTTAATTAAAGAGAAATAATATTATGACGTTGCAGGAATTAAGGAGAATTTACTTAGAATTGGCTTTTGACTACATGCACAAAGTTTGACAGAGTGAGAGATGAACGAAAGTAGAAAATGGGGCACATGATAGGCACATATTTTCTTAAAAAAAACTATCATTTAAAGAAAGATATTCATATATTTGCAATCTTAATATGAACAACGTCATCTCAGCATGTAAAGCTACTAGTACTAACCAACATCCGGCACATCAGTAGAATCAGCTACATCAGAATCAGCCGCAGGAGACGAAGAAGAAAATGATCTGCAGCACATGTACAATAGAGTTCCGATGACCTGAGGGGGGGCCAAAAAATTATTTGTCATGTATAAAAACCAATGTTGGAGGAGAGGGGAATTAGACCTCAGACTCTGTCCTCAGATGTAATTCATGTTTATGGAAGAAACTTAGTAGATGCAATTAATTGAACTGTGGCGTCCTATAAAAATAAGGGAACTTTAACGAAAAGCTCCTGGTACTGTTCATTTTAACGAAAAATCACATTTTTACATTAAAAAGTCAATCCTGGTACTATTCATTTTACCACTGAGGCGTCCTTATCGTTAAAACTCAAAATTTTCAAACCATTTTTATTAGTTTTTCTTAAAAATAATGGGGCCTAATATTTAAGTACTCACCCAATGAACAAGTGCTTTTTGTTTTAAAAGTTCAATAAAAATTAATGACATGTACATTATATTATAAAAGAATAAAACATATAAGGTCAGTAATTACTAATGAGTACACAAATATGGGATTAACTTGGCTGCTGAAAATTTCAGCAGCCACCCCTACTTACAACCAATCACGTGGACACGTATCCAAGTTTTGATGTGTCCACACAAAATTGGATGTAAGTAGAAGTGGCTGCTGAAATTTCAACAACCAAATCTTATTCCACAAATATTGTCCTAATAATTGTATTTTGATAATACTTGGATCCTGACCGGTCAGGACCCATTTTTAAGGTAGACCAATAACATTGAAATACTTGGCACATTAAGTAATTTTTTATTATTATTGGCATACTCAAAATACCAAGTGTTTCAATATTATTGGTCCATCTTTTGCTTTCACAGTTTCTTAAAGATAAATACTTAGTCGGTACCCACTATGCTGACCCTTTGATATGGCCCACTGATATTTTACCACGTGTCTTTTAAAAGGAGGATACTACTTGGCTGCTGAATAATTCAACAGCAGCTGCTGCTTACAGCCAATTCCAATCAAAATTCGGACACGTATTCAGTCGAGATTGGCTGCAGCAGCCAAACACTAGCTAATTTGCAAAACAAACACCAACTATTACTTTAAAACCATCGCCAAACACTACCTTTCTTCTTCATTCTTCTGTCTGCCATGGTTGATTAGTCGACGCCGACCACTCCGGTCACTCCTCTAACCTCTCTCCTCCGTCAACCACCCCCACTATCTCCAATCGTCGTCCCACCCAAATCCCACCTCCCTCATCGAGACCAACGCATACTTCCTCTTCCGATTGAAAAGGATAATGAGTTTGAAAAATCGGACTGGTTGGAAAAGGAGATGGGGATGGGCCAGTGAGGTTGGTGGAGCAGCCATGATCGACGACGATCCGCCATGGAACTTGAGAAGGTGGCGAAATAAAAATAATGTTTGGTTATAGGTTTAAAGTGATAGCTCGATGTTTGGGTAGAAAAATAGAAAGAGTCTGGGTGAGAGTTTTATATTACAGGTGTTATAATTTGAGTGGGCCACATCAATAAATTGGGTAATTTCCAGTGAGTACTTAAATATTGTCATTACCTTGAATTGGCTTTTGCCTACATATATTTCATTTATAAAAAAAAAAAAAAAAACTATAATTTAAAGAAAGATATTCATATATTTGCAATCTAAATATGAACAGCGTCATCTCAGCACGTAAAGGAAGACAATTGTTCACGATGTAAACAAAACAAAGTGACATCCGGTGACAGGTCACCCGTGAAGAAATTAACAGCAGACATAACAAAAATTAATTAGCAATTTAAATGCCAGCATAACACAACACCTAAACTTATGTAAAAAGAAATGACAAAAAATACAGAAAGAGCCTTAAACAGTATCAATAAACACTGACTAACCTCTGACAAGTTACCAATTTGACAAGGGCTTGTTTGTTTTCTCCAGCTTCAAAACAATTAGTTTTTTGTATCATCAGCATCAGCAAGAGCAGCAGCGGATGAAGAAGAAGAAGAAGAATCCATATCCATAACCCCTAGTTTTCAGATTCAGCAAGTAGTAGTTGCAGAGAGATTAATTGTGAATTAGAGAGAGAGAGAGAGAGAGAGAGATTGGTTCAGAATTAAGGAGGATCCAATAAAGCAAGAGAGAGAGAGATTGGTTCAGAATTAAGGAGGATCCAATAAAGCAGAAGGACCTGATGAAACAAGAGAAAGAGAGAGGGAGGGAGACTAGATCAGAATTCACTCGAATTGGCTTTTGACTAAAGTTCCAAAGACTCCTACAGGATCAATGAGTGAGAGATGAATAGTTATAAAAGTGTACGAAAGGGCACATGGGATGGGGCCCTCCCTTTACGCTCTTTGCGTGCACGGTTGTAAAGTTCTCCTGTTAGTCAGAGCACCTCCAGCGGGGGAGGTTGCTCGGGGGCTGTGGATCAAACAGTAGCAAATTGTTGGGGGGATGACCTCCAGCGTATGGAAGCCCAAGCAACAGGCGAGGTCCGAGGAGCAGGTCCGTCGAGGATTGCCAGCCTGAGAGCCCGAGGGCTGCGTCAGGCGCGTGCATTTCACGCGCGTGTGGGCGCGAGTCGTCCGACAAAAAAACAGGGCTGGGGCCCGCGATTTCAGTTTTGAAAAGTAACCGTTGGGGAAGCCACGTGGCTTCCCCATGTCTGTTCGATTGAAACGGTCATATTTTATGGACCGTTGGATTTCCAACGGTAAAAAACATTTAAAAATCTCATTTAATTTCATCCGTTTGATCTAAGATCAACGGTTCACGTTATTAGGCTTTGTAAATTATATAAAAAAAAAAAACTGTTTAAAAATCTAAAATGTTACCGTTGTGACACGTGGCACAATCTGGAGTGTTGGAATTTAAATTTTTTTAAATCCAACGGCAGAGATTAATTAGGTGAATAAAAAATTTTAAAAAATGTAAAAAATTTCTTAAAAATCCGAAAAAAAATTATGAAAAATTATAAAAAATTTTGATTTCACTCCACCTATAAATACCTTCTCATTATCTTCTACCTTACACCACAATTTCATATTTTCTCAACTACTTTCAACCACATTCCTATCTTTCTTTCAAAGTTTCAATCCAATTTTTTTCCAACAAAATGACTACTCAACCAGGTACGAATTGGACGCTTCTTGAAGATGTTGCGTTGTGTACTAGTTGGGTTCAAGATACTCATGATTCGATTACGGGTAATGAGATGCAGTTGCGAGAAATGTGGAGTCTTATTCATACCAATTATCTTGAGAAAATGGGTGGGCAAAGAACTAAAGAATCGATATCCAGTCGTTGGAAATTACTTAGTCAATCGTTTAGTATGTGGAGAGACGCCTTGGCACAAGCTAGTGGTAATCTTCGAAGTGGGGAAAATTTAACGGATCAGGTAGCAATATATTATTTATTTGTTAGCTACTTTCATTATATTTATTTGTTTGTATTATTTATTTGTTATCTTCTTTCATTATAATTATTTGTTAGCTACTTTCATTATATTTATTTGTTTGTATTATTTGTTACCTACTTTCATTATAATTATTTGTTAGCTACTTTCTGTTGTGGCCTATATTTTACAGAGATGTGCGGCAAAGAGAAGAAGAGAGATTGGAGAATAGACTTGAGGAATTGTGTGTTAATTCCCCAGTCCTTGTGCCTTTATTTATAGTAATTAGGAGGAGAGAAACTTGCTCTCCAAGTAATACAAAGTATATTAGGAAAGATCTTCTAGATCCCAAAGGATTCCTATTTTATCTCTACTTAGGATTTACACAATCACATATTGATAAGAACATATGTCATAACACTCCCCCTTGAGTGTGCAAATACTCAAGTAGATGGCGCATCAGATCTTAAGGCAAATGTAGAAGTAGTGGATGAAATCGTCTCGTTTAGTCGGCACAAGTAGCGAATGCGAGTCTCAAAAGACGGAAGAATGCAGGAGTGGTAAAACTCACAAAACCTTACTATGGCAAAACCCAAGGTGGGAGAAAAGCCCATAGGCTAAGGAGAAAAGTGAGAAGTTGCATTAAGTCAAAACTATACGTCTTCTGGACGCAAGTAGAAGAGCTCACAAGGGTATGATCAGCCCAGGATGGGTGCCTCGTTAAAACCTAGTTAGGTAGCAAAAACCCAGTGGGAAAAATGCTCATAATCGTAGGGAAAAAGAGTACATTAAGATCAAGTGAGTATACTTCTAGATACTCCCCTTGAGTTTGACAAAACTTCCAAATGAAACTACAAGCATTGCAAATGAGAAAGTTACGCATACCAATTCATTGGACAAGCTTCTGGAAGGTAGACTTTGGTAGTGACTTTGTGTAGATGTCGGTAAGGTTGTCTGGGATTGGACTGCTTGACTTCAATCTTCTGATGCTCATGCTGATGTAGACACAATATGCTTGGTGCTGACTTTGTTGGATGTATCATGATCTGGTCGATACATACAGCGTTGTATTCATGGATCGTTGTTGGGACTTAACGATGGATGAAAATCGCAAGGATTTTGAATATGCTCAACAAGAATTCTCGACCATATCTCTCACGTGATGAGACATAGTGAGTCTTTGAGCGATTCAAAGGTTTCGCAACAAAAGGTCTATCTAGTTAACCTCCAAGATATTGCGGTGTTCCTTAATGGTAAAGACATAACCATGCGGGAACGTACCTTGTGCGGTCAGACAAATGGTCTGATTCAGCGAATCCCACTAGGTAGGCATCATTCCGAAGATCAAGGTGGTGTGGTCTATTCTGAGATGCATAGGGAATAAGCCCAAATCCATAGTAACAGAAAACGTCTTTAACACCAAATTTGGTGGTGGCGTGTTAGGCGCAGTGCTGCTTTATGCCAAAAGATTATCAGCACATAAGATGTCTGATCTAGTGCATTTGAGCTAAGTACAACAAACGCCAATGGTACTTAGATATGGCTGCCTCACGTTCCAATATGGAACCTTATGCTCCATACCCTCCGTAAAGGTCTCGTTTGCATCTAGCATACAGATGATCAGGATATACTCAGACGTAACACCTTCTGGGTCTAGTTTGAGTGGTGAACCAGAATACCATCAAAACTTAGCTCGAAACTTCAGGTCGAGGTAATGTCAAGTTCTCCCAAGATCATTCATCTTATAGTCCGATATGCGAGTTAATTTTCTCAACTTTAGCAATTTTGGATTTTATACACGCAGGGGCATATATCCCTAACTGATCAAATATTCACTTAGACGGGTATACCACATCTGCCCGGATAGTTCTGCATCCGTAAAGTGAAGGCCGCTTGAGAATCAAGAGGATGTTCTTGTGGTCTAGAACTATTTGAATCAGTACATGTAAGTCCTTTGGAAACTCCATGTAGGTTCATATCACGATCCCAGAGATACTACAACCACGTTTGTAATGCTGCGATCAATCACATGGCGTACGAGAGAAACCTTGCGCCACAATGCGTCATATTGCACTATTTCATTCATCTCATTCGTCATAGATTGATTCTTTTAGTTGACCAATCAGTTCTACGTCAATATTAATCAACGGAATGCAGTTCGTTATCGTCGCTTTTCATTTATGTCGGTACCATATAAATGAAACATCATTTATGATAATCTCATTCCAATTCCATATCTCATCCAAACTAGTATACTGGACCAAGAACTTCAGGTCTCGGGAGTAATCCGGATTTAATCTCATGAGATGAAAAGGTCTGAGACAGCGATCGAGGGGCGGATTCATTCGTGCCACGTTCCTCCTCTTTTGGGGAGGTGAATCCTCGAACCGAGTGATCTACCATGCTTCTGGCATAAGATTGATTGATTGGCTAGCCGTCAATGTACGAGGGTCGGCCACAATTGTGGCTTTCCTACTTTCAGGACAAAGGTCCGAAGTACATTTGGTACACATCTTTCCAGGCACATTTGCAGCTGGTATATGTGATCTTGTCACTTTTTCTAGATCAGAGGAAATGTTTGGTTAAACTCTGACGATCTAGATTGGGATCGATATGAGACATAGTGGGGACGTCCACGATAATTCGTGTCGTTCTTTAGGAACGATGACGTTCTTATCTCCCCCTAACGACGGGAAGACTGTCTCATAAAAGTGATAATCCGCAAAACGAGCGGTAAAGAGATCGCCTGTCAAAGGTTATTTAGTAACGAATATTAGAAGGAGAATCATAACCGACATAGATTTTCATCCTTCCCTGAGGACCCCTTTGTTTTTGTGTACGTAAGGGCGGCGCAAAATGGCACATAGACCGCACAACCAAAGACGCGCAGATGCGATATGTCGGGTTCGTATCTGGTAACCAACTAACACGCGCTTTATAAGGTTGGGTCGTGAAGGGCCTCAGGCAGACCAACATGGTTGCTTGCAATATTGCATGGCCCCAAGCAGAGGTCGGGAACTGTGGTACGTATGACCAGTCGACCACGCAATCATTTGAAGGCGTTTAATGAATACTTCTGCTGGGTCGTTCTGGGTATGAACATGGGACTGGATGTTCAACTTCAAAAACCTAACCGACATGCAATATCCATCAAGATTTAAAGTGTTCGATGTAAATGTCGATGTAAATTCTCCAACTTATCCAATCAAATAAATTTGATCAGATAATCAGGGTGGTGAGCCCTGAGCTTGTTAATCTGAGCTACCAGTGTGGAGAATGCAACTTGTGGACAACAACCACACGTGTGACAAACGTGTAGAAGCATCAACCAATACTATAGAATATTTAAATGGTCCGTATGGTGGTTGAATCTATCCACAAATGTCCCATTTGAATCCTTTGTAAAAAGATGGAGGGTGCTAAGGTATAATACGTGTCTAGGTATGATTTCTTTACTTCTGGTAAAAGGATGCCCAAAACGACGCATCACGAATCATCCTAGATATCCCAAACGTACATCCATAGCGAAAATTCCTTAGGAATCGCGGGCTTCTGGCCGGCCACATAGTGGACTTGAATGGATGTAATCCATTCGTTAAGCGTTCCATCTTCTCTAGAATATGCATTTAACTATATTCGTAAGAAGTGCAAAATGGTAATATGCCAAGGAATTTTACTCAATTTTTCTACATTGGTTTCAATATGGTAATAATACTCTCGAATATCCTTAAAGCTCAAAAATGCGTTCTTCCGGAACGAAGTGAGTATAAGGCTTCCCTTTATGGTAAAGTTAATACCATTGGACAATATAGGGCAGTGCCATGCCCCACAATCAGGTTGGATAAGCCTGAAAGGTTGTCGGGGGATGATTAGGTATGAAGTTAGCATAGAACCAGACAGCTAACTTCCCCACAAATCATACCTAAGCATGAATTAATTGTAGTCACATGTGGTAATCTTCGTTAATTAACTCTTTTATTCGAGAATAATGGTGATATCCAAACACTAATCTTAAATCCGAGAACAAAATAAATTATTCACAAAATAAACCAAAAAAAACAATGGGGTTCGGCCAATAGGCCGTCCATGTCAAATTTCGCTCTTCCAAATGTATTAGGTGGAGCAAAATGAGTCTCACAAATGGACTACGAGAATTGTACCTATTCATGGACGTAACAGTTTCAATCATGTTTTGCTTCAGGCAAAAATTCATCTTTGCATGATTTGAAACAGTCCATAACGGATTTGAAGAGTCATGGAGTCCTCAGCAGGGAGGTACTTCCATTGGATATGCTTCAGGCATAATTCTTCGAATAAGGATCATGGCGGATGCTTATTCACGTCTTGTATCCACATAAAGTAGTTTACTATCCGAAACTTCCAAATCAGTGAAATCGAACTTGTTACGGTTCGACAATACGCTGAATGGAGGAAACAAGAATGTGATTGGTGTTTTAGGAAATAAAATTTCCAAACAACAAATTTAGAACATTCAGGTTCTAAGACATGGTTTGGTTTAAACGGTTTTAAGCATGGAGAACTTCGGGTCTCAACATGAGTGTTGCGCATTAAGAAACTTCAGGTTCATATGGCACTTTTCCGAAACTTGGGGTTCGGAAGTATGAATTTTAAGTTCATAATATCTGCAGACAAACACACACACACATATATATATATATATATATATATATATATATATATATGCAAGCAAATATTCAACAAGGATATACAAAGATATAACTTCAGGTTTATAATTATAATTGAATTAATTTATTTGGACTTCGGGGCAAATTAAAATGTGGGTGAAAAAATATATAACCCATTGGGCCTAAAATAATTAGGCAAATAAAATTCGGGGCCCAAAACAAAAACTAAGCCACGGGTGGCTTTAAAAAAATATGGTCCATTCTACCTAGGCCCAAAAATTGGGCTAGGGGTCTCGGGTGGGGCTGCAGGCCCACAGAAAAAGACTAGGCTGCTGTGGGCAGCCAAAAAAAAAATCCTTGCTTTTTGATCGCGCGGGTTGCTTCAGGCAAGCCCAAGAATTTTTTTTTTTAATTTTTTTGTTATACGGGCCGTGGCAAACAGTTAGGCCAAAATAGGAGGTCCTAAAAAAATGTTTAGGTCATGACGCGTGAGCCCAAGGCGAAAGAGGAAGACCGAGAGAGGGTCCAACCCAAAAAATATGGGTCACAAACCCAGTCTTGTTGGGTGTGTACAGCCGGGGAAGAACACCAGTGTCGCTTCAGGTGACTGTCCTCTGAGGTTGTGGCACGGCGAAGCACGGGGAACCTTAGGAGTGAGTTCGAGGCATGGTGGTTCATCCAAGAACTAATCATAACGACGGAGGAGGGTCCTCGACATCGGGGAAGTGTGGAACCCAGGGATTCGATTTGGGAATCTTCGATTTTAGTATTGAATTTCAACGGAAATTCAAATAACATCGTTGTAGTCGACGATGAAACCCCAAACTATCACGACTGCAGGTCGTGAAATCTAGAAAAAAAATGGCAACGCCATGGTCTCGGCTTCCGGCGAGGGTATGTTTTCTGGGTTGGGGATGACGCAAACGGCATCGTGTTGGGTTCTCAGCATAGCAGAGCTATGCTCCAGTGCATCGCAGCCCTATGGCTTACAAAGCGGCGCGGCTTAAAGCCTGCAGCTCGCTGGTTAGGGTCTCGAAACCCTAATTTTTCAATTTTTTTCAATTCAATTATATGCATATATAATTCAATAGTATATATATTTCAATGAAACACATATGTAATTTGATGCATATGCAAAATAATAGTTTCAATGCATTTACATATGTATGTTTCAATTCATGGCAAATATCAAATTCACATAATTGCAGCAATTTTGGTTATGAGGCATACACAATTTATGGAGAATCTAAAATACGTTAAACGTAAAGTTGGGTCATGCATCATGGTGAATGTTCATGCGATCAGGGCTT
This sequence comes from Malus sylvestris, assembly GCF_916048215.2. Classification (NCBI taxonomy): domain Eukaryota; kingdom Viridiplantae; phylum Streptophyta; class Magnoliopsida; order Rosales; family Rosaceae; genus Malus; species Malus sylvestris. The sequence goes on from NC_062264.1 coordinate 27,400,748, forward strand.
CAAAAATATCGAGTTAAAAACCGTTGTTTTGGAAGAACCTGATTGCGTGATGATATGAATGAACTGGTTTGATGCAGAAAAATTATTTCTTCAATTTCGGCTTTCATCTTCTAGCTTGTATCACGTTCAACATAAGAAGAAAAATAAATTGAATCAATAACAATATATGAATTCAATAAAATCAAGATTTAATCAATTAAAAATAATTGAAACGTAATACTCCCCTGATTGTAGACGAATAAATTCTCTTTAAATTCTTCTAAGCACAGCGTGAAGAGCGTGTTGATAACGTGTTGTGGCCTATATTTTACAGAGATGTGCGGCAAAGAGAAGAAGAGAGATTGGAGAATAGACTTGAGGAATTGTGTGTTAATTCCCCAGTCCTTGTGCCTTTATTTATAGTAATTAGGAGGAGAGAAACTTGCTCTCCAAGTAATACAAAGTATATTAGGAAAGATCTTCTAGATCCCAAAGGATTCCTATTTTATCTCTACTTAGGATTTACACAATCACATATTGATAAGAACATATGTCACAACACTTTCATTATAATTATTTGTTTGTATTATTTATTTGTTACCTACTTTCATTATAATTATTTGGTTGTATTATTTATTTGTTACCTACTTTCATTATAATTATTTGTTAGCTACTTTCATTATATTTATTTGTTTGTATTATTTATTTGTTACCTACTTTCATTATAATTATTTGTTAGCTACTTTCATTTATAATTATTTGTTTGTATTATTTATTTGTTACATACTTTCATTATAATTATTTATTTGTTACCTATTCTCATTATAATTATTTGTTTGTGTAGGAACTTCAAGCACAAGCTTGGTATGGTGCCAAAACCAAAAGCAAAAACAAAACATTCACCCGGTTTGAATGTTGGAATATTGTCAAAGATTGTTCTAAATTTAGAGTTGTGCATGTCGGTCCAGAAGTTTTCATGAACAGCACCCCTCTACACTCTACACCTGAGCATGCCTCGCATGATCATGATGAAGATGATGATGAAGTGCCTGAAACGCCCCCCGTTGAACAAGCGTCGGGGTCGACCTGTTTTCCAATTAGGCCTCAAGGTAAGAAGGCTTCAAAGAGAAAAGGTAATGCTTCCAAGAATGATTATGCAAAGTATATGGAAGATCTTGCCCGCCAAGGTGAATTGAATTTGGCCCGGGAAATGGCTAAATTTGAGGCTGATAAGGTTAGAGAGGATGCAAAAGCTGCAGCTTTTGAGAGAAAATTTGAAGCTGATGAGAGAGAAAGAGAACTACTTCGGCAAGAAAGGGAACATAGAAGAGAAGAAAGAATGGCTGAACGAGATCGTGACATTATGAATGAGCCTTTAGAAGGGAAGTCTCCAGACTCTAAATATTTTTGGAAGTCAGAGAAAGCGGACGTGGTGCGAAGGAGGCGTGCAAGAGAAGCGAGAGCAAGAGGAGATGGTCCTAGCACCACAAGAGAAGATTACCTAGCACGACAAGAGAAGATCATCCTAGCACCACAAATTGGTTAGGTGATGGGTATCATCCATTCACGAACCCATAATTTTCCAATCAATTCGGGTTGTAATTTCTTATTCATTGAATAGAGTACTTTATGTTGTTTCCAATTTATTGAACTTAGTACTTTATTCAAAACACATTTAAACACACCAAATAAAATAACATCAACACACCAAAAAAACACACCAAATAAAAACAAACACCAAATAAAATAAAATTACATTTCAACTCACTAAATGAACTAAAAAAACACACCACATAAAATAAAATAAACACACCCAATAAAATAAAATTACATTTCAACTCACTAAATGAACTAAAAAAACACACCACATAAAATAAAATAAACACACCAAATAAAAACAAACACTAATGAACTTAAGTATCGTCAGCACCCCTCAATTCCCACTGGTGCTCTATCAAGTCAAGTTGGCGGGCATTGTGCATATATGACCTTTGAAGTGCAGTATATCGTTGGATGATCCTTTCATTGTAACGTCCATCCCTTTCTAATGGCTCATGTTGCACGGGCTCATCGGTGGCGTCATGAGCACAATATATATGTGTTCTTGAATTGTTCATCGTGTCTAGCTCATATTCATCAATGGCTTCATAATCGTACTCATCTTCCACAATCATGTTGTGAAGAATGATGCACGTCATCATGATGGATCGAAGCGACTCTACATCAAACAATCTGGTAGCACCCCTGATGATCGCCCAGCGAGCTTGGAGGATACCGAAACAACGCTCCACATCCTTCATGCACCCTTCTTGACATCTTGCAAAGTGTTTTTCCTTTGCACTGCGCGGACGTGGCACTGTTTTGACAAATGTTGACCACCTTGGGTAAATGCCATCAGCTAGGTAGTATGGCCCGTCGTACATACGTCCATTGACCTCATACGTGACTTTTGGTGCCTTTCCTTGCAGGACATCGTTGAACACTGGGGATTGGGCAAGGACGTTGAGGTCATTTTGAGCTCCCGGAACCCCGAAAAAGGCGTGCCAAATCCATGTATCAAAAGATGCCACTGCCTCCAAAATGATACTTTTTGATCATTTTCTATCCCCATAAGCACCTTGCCATACACTTGGACAGTTTTTCCAAGTCCAGTGCATACAATCAATGCTTCCAATCATCCCTGGAAAACCTTGCATCTCGCATTTCTTCAGAAGCCTTTGTAAGTCCATATGAGTAGGTATCCGGAGGTACTCTGCGGTGTAGATAGATTCGATTGCCGAACAAAACCTCATCAGGGACTCAAGAATGGTTGATTTTCCCATCCTCGTTATCTCGTCCACTTGGTCTGCAGCTGCTCCATATGCAAGCATCCGCAAGGCAGCAGTAATTTTTTGTTGAGGCAGGAGACCCATAGCACCAAAAGCATCCGGCTTTTGCACAAAGTAAGAATCATGGTTGCAAACAGCGCCCATGATTTTGTTGAACAAATGTCGTTCCATTCTAAAACGACGTCGGAAGTATGTATTAGGGAATGCACTGTTACGGACAAAATAATCGTCCAAGAGCTCCTGACCTCGTCGTTGCCTGTTTCTATCAATGTTTACAGCACGGTTGGGCCTGCAGATATGAGCCACAGCTTGGACGACTCGACGGGATTGTGAGGCTCCTGCCATTCTTGATTCATCATCTCTTCGTCTACGCTCGTCATCCTCTTCCATCTCATTTTGGGCCCAATCCCCAACATTGAACATTCATTCTGATTGGTTAAACAATTCTTCCTCTTCTTGCTCGATTTCCCACATCATCTTTGAAGACGAAGAAGAAGACATTGTAAGAAGGAAACAGAAACTATGAATAATGATATGCATTTTGGTGAAGAAGGAAGCAAAAACTATGAATAATGATAGGGATTTTGGTGAAGAAGGAACCATAAACTATGAATAATGATAGGGATTTTGGCGAAGAAGGAAGTAGAAACTATGAATAATGATAGAGATCTTGAGAAAATTGGTGTGAGATTTATGAGGATGGATGGTGGATTATATGGAGGATTTAGAAAGGATTAGGTTGTAGATAATGCCACGTGGCATGCCGTCATTCGTTAAAAATCTGGTGGAAATCTATCCTCAAAGATTGTAATCGGATTGTGACACGTGGCACAACGTGATTGGTTACAAATCTTATCAGAAATCCATCATCAATAATTGTCTTTTCAGATAATGACACGTGCCTTGACACAACAATTAAAAATCTTATCGGAAATCCATCACCAATAATTGTCTTTGCGGATAATGACACGTGGCGCAACGAGAACGATTAAATATCTTATCCAAAATAACAAATAAAATTCTTTTGAATTATTTTATAAATACAAAAATACAAAAATTTTATTGCTATTGGCTTTTCGGATAATGACACGTGGCGCAACGAGAACGATTAAAAATCTTATCCGAAATTACAAATAAAATTATTAGGGTTATGTATTATTTTATAAATAAAAAGTAATAATATTTTATTGCCAATTGCCAGGGCTATTCAATGCAGGGGTGGAGATGCAAAAGACAATTGCCAGGGGAATGCACTATTCATTAAGGGCAGTTACTGTTCACTAGGTGGATTAAATAGTGAATAGCCTGGGGGGAGGGCTCCTACACTAGAGTTGCTCTCAGTGACTTTCAAGAAATTTCCAAACAATTTCCAAACAACTGCGATTGAGGACATTTGTATAATCAAATAAAAATAAGTGAATTTCATACTATAAAATCATAGATAGCTAAGCATATAGTTGTTCACCAATTGAGATTGAACAAAATTTGGAATCTGTTTTTCTGAGCCGAAATGACAAATCAATTCATTGAATTATGAAGTTTCAGCCCATTTAGTTTGATTTCACTGTAAGATATACAACTATTATAACTATCTATCTTGCTACCATATTATAGTGAAATCAAACTAAACGGATCTTGATAGTTATCCATTAATAAATATTCAATGGGTTAGTTTGTCACTTCTATTTCCGAGGCTATCGAAAGGTCCTAAGAAAGTCTGGAACTCCGCCTGAATATATAAGCCTTGGCCAAAGATAAAAAAAAAAAAAAAAAAGATAAAAGACTCTTTCTCACACAATTAGCGTGTTTACACCTTTTATTTACAAAGTTTTGAACTTTACCAGTTAGATACCAATTTATTCAAGAAATTTTCAAGCATTGAGTACCTTTTTATAATTCCTAGAAAAAGAAAAAACAAATGTATTTCAAACTACAAAATTTAGTTTCACACTACAAAATCACGGAAGATTGTCATTCTCTACTAGAAATTGCCTAAGATTTGGAATATGTCTTTCCGAGGTTATCAGGAGGTTTTAAGAAGCGTAGAACTTAGCATGAAAGTAAGCAAGAAAAACAAGTGGTGAATTGCCCTTATGGTTGGGTCATTTCTCTTCAACTCATTGTGTCTCATTTCAAACCCACCCACCTTCTCTTAATAAAGATTAATGTAGAATATTGCTTCTAATTATAAAAATTAAAAAATTAAAACATTAAAAAATTAAAAAAAAAACAAGTTGTTTCTCATTCTTTCACATATTTACGTGTTTTACGTACAAACCTTTGAACATTCCCAGTTAGTGACCAATTTCTTTCAAGAATTTTCCAAACACTTTCTATCTAGTACCTTTTTATAATTTCTTAAATAAAAAAATAAAAAAAATCAATTTCACACTACAAAATCATGGAGGGCTAAGATTATAGTTCTTCACTATTGGAGATTGCTTAAGATTTGGAATTTGTCTTTTCAAGACATTGGGATGTCATAAGAGAGCCCAGAACTTAGCCTGAAAGTAAATACCGTCTAAATTCATCATATTTCAGATCCGGGATGTGATATGGTTCCGAAAGATGAATTGGATATGGACAGTTCCAATAAAGCCTATGCGGTCGCTTTTGTAACTGAATAATCAACACTGAAACTGTCTTTACATTGGATGGTTTGGTGTTTTGATGATCCCTACTTTATTGAGCAAGAAAAATTTGTGTGGATGTGGCTAATCATGTTATCCATGCGAGAGTAACTTTTATACTAACGTGGCAGTGATGTCCACTACTTTGAAAATGCATTTACCATCATTATTAAAAAGATTTTTTTGCGTTTTATTATCGTATATATGTATATAGGAAAGTTGGCATGAGATTTCCACATGAGGTGCTTGTAAATAGTTAGTCGTGCGGTTTGTTCACAATTTATCAGCTTGCCACCCAAACCAACCAATTAGAAACCAGCAGAAATCAGCTACATCAAAATCAGCCGCAGAAGACGAAGAATAAAATGTTAATCGTCTGCAGCACATGTAAAACAAAGTCCCTATGGCGACGACGATGATGTTGAAAACTTGAATGAACCCAATCAACTCCATCTCTTTATGTCTTAGATCCAAGTTTCTAAAAGTCGCTAGGAGCTAGTCGGGCGGCGGGCTGGGGCCTAGCGCCTAGGCGGACTAGGCGGATTTAAGTAAATCTATCATATTTCATGTAAATAAGTGTCTGCTTCTACTTGAAATATATATAATTTCATCATAAACTACAAAATAGAATGCATATGTATCATGAAGTATTGGAACATAATGAAAACATGGGAAATAAGGATATAATGTTTGTTCATTCAAGTATGCAACAAGTCTCTTACAATTTATTGGAAAAAAAAAACAAAATGCAAAATGAAAGTTATGTATTTTCTGTCTAAGTGAGTTGCAACCTAGGCGGGTGCCTAGGCGGGCTATGTGGGTGCCTAGGTGGTCTAGACGGTGGGCTGGGGCCTAGGCATTAATCGGGGCGGTGGGGTGGGGCCTAGCGCTTAGGCGGGGCCTAAGCGGGGATTTTTAGAGCAGTGCTTGGATCAGATAGCAGAAGAAGAATCTTAACTACAGTTGCACCTGAGACTAAATCAGAGTTTACCCTATAAACGAAATCGTAGTCCTTATTAGGTATGGGCACAAAGTTACTTTAATAATGGAGCAAAAGACAGTTTACTACCCTCATGTTTAGTGGTTTTCAACATTTAGTACATCAATTTTTTTTCATCACAGAGTCATACCTAAAGTGTAAATTTTGGGACAGTCTCATACATCCGTTAGTCAAACTGTTAGTTCTCTCGTTAAGTGATGACGTGGCACCCTGATTGGGCGCCACGTGTCATTAAAATATTAAAAATTTATTTAAATAAAAATAATATTTTAAAATATTTTAAAAAATATTAAAATAATAATTAAAAAAAAATTCTTCTTCTTCTTCTTCTTCTGGGTTCGGTTTCTCTTTCTTTTTTTTCTTTTTTTTTCTTCTTCTTCCTCCTTCTTCTTCTTCTTCTTCTTCTTCTTCTTCTTCTTCTTCTTCTTCTTCTTCTTCTTCTTCTTCTGGGTTCGGTTTCTCTCTTCTTCTTCTTTTTTTCTGTTTTTTTCCTTCTCCTCCTTCCTTCTTCTTCCTCTTCAGACACATCCCCAAATCAGTTCCTGCTAACACAAGAGGAAGAAGAAGGAAGGAGGAGAAGGAAAAAAAAAAGGGAACCCAGAAAAGAAGAGGAATAAGAAGGAAGAAGAAGGAGAAGAAGAATGAGGAGGAAGGAGAAGAAGGAGAAGAAGGAGGAGGAAGAAGAAAAGAAAAAAAAATAGAGAAACTGAACCCAGAAGAAGAAGAAGAAAAAATATATATTTTATTATTATTTAAATATTTTTTAATATTATTTTTATTTAAATAATTTTTTTAATGACATGTGGCGCCCAATCAGGGTGCCACGTCATCACTTAACGGGAGAACTAACAGTTTGACTAACGGATGTATGAGACTGTCCCAAAATTTACACTTTAGGTATGACTCTGAGATGAAAAAAAATTGATGTACTAAATGTTGAAAACCACTAAAAATGAGGGTAGTAAACTGTCTTTTGTCCTTAATAATGCTACTACGGGCTTTATGGTAGCGGCAAGCACACGTGCGCTTTATTGTAGTGGCAAGCACACAGTAGCCAATAGGCCCCCCTTCCCGACCTTACGCGCTTTACGTACAAATTTAACTTCGTTGCTCCATCTACTGATTTCATCTTTGACAAGCAGAGCATCCAAAGCAATTTGATCTTCACAAGGACTAACCAGCACCCGACACGTTACTATAGTATCTAGGCGACCCGCTTGCTGTTGCAATATTAGTTTAAGATGTCAGAATGGCAATAACGGATGTAATTGAAGATAAAACCATCTACAACATTTGAATTTTTAGATCAACGAGCCCCGAAACCTTGAAATAGAGAAAGCCCACCTCTATAATGGTTTTGGTCGAATCTGATTTTGAAAAGCAAAGGTTCTTCCCATTCAGTAGACTTGATTTCAAGAGTCATCGTCCCAATAAGAAGAGTAAAGTGAAGGAAGAGAGATCAAGGGGGAGGCTGGCAATTTGAGGGGAGGAGTTGGCTGGGTTGTGAAACCATCATCGAATGTTAAATGATTAAGGAATTTCTCTTCAACTCATTAGTGTAAAGTATCTCTTGTAATTTAAAAAAAAAAAACAGAACTCTTTCTCATACAATTGACGTGTTTACACCTTTTACATACAAAGTTTTGAACTTTCCCAATTAGTGACCAATTTCTTTCAAGAAATTTTCAAGCACTTTCAGTTGAGTAACTGTTTATAATTCCCTAGAAAAAAGAAAAACAAGTGAATTTCAAACTACAAAATCATGGAGGGCCAAGAATGGTCATTCATTAGAGATTGCCTAAGATTTGCAATCTTTCTTTCCGAGGCTATCAGGAGGTCTTAAGAGAGCATAGAAGTTAGCATGAAACTATGTGAGAAAAACAAGTGGTGGATTGCCCTTATGATTAGGGCATTTTAGTTCAACTCATTGTGTCTCAGTCCAAACCCTCCCGCATTCCCTTAATACAGATTAGTGTAGAATATTGCTTATAATTAAAAAAAAGGTAAACACTTTCTCATTCAATTGACGTATTTACATTTTTTACGTGCAAATTTTTAACATTCCCTGTTATTGACCAATTTATTTCAAGCAATTTCCAAGCACTTTCGATCCAGTACCTTTTTATAATTCATTTAGATACATTAATTCAATATAATACATTTCAGTACACACATTTAGGTATATTAGTTTAATATAATACATTTCGGTGCATACATTTGGGTATATACATTTGGGTACATACATTTCGATACTAACATTTAGGTACATTAATTGAGTTTTTCAAGTTTGAAGTATGTTAAATAAAATTAATAAATTAAAAAAAACTTTTTTTGGTAAAAAAATTAAATTCAAATGTATATATTAATAAATTCAAATATTTAATGGGAGACATTGAATGAAATACAGATTAATTATTTTGAATTAATGACACATCAAGAGACTATAATCAATATGTAATCTAATAACAGATTTATTTTAAATTTCAATCTTTTTCAAGGATTAAAGTTAGAAAACCTCAAAAATAAAAACAATTCAATTTCACACAACAAAATCATGAAAAACTAAAAATATAGTCTTTCCCTATCGGAGATTGCGTAAGATTGGGAATCGATCTTTCCGAGGCTATCGAAAGATCATAAGAGAGCCCACAACTTAGCCTAAAATTAAGTGAGAAAAACTTGTATAGAGATGGCCAATCATGTTATCCATACGAGAGTAACGTCCATACCTACATAGAGGTGATAACACGTACTCTGAAAATGTATTTATTACGATTAAAATTTTTTGTTTTGTTGTGGCCTATATTTAATAGATAGGTGCGGCAAAGAGAAGAAGAGAGAATGGAGAATAGGTTTGAGGAATTGTGTGTTAATTCCCCAGTCCTTGTGCCTTTATTTATAGTAATTAAGAGGAGAGAAACTTGCTCTCCAAGTAATACAAAGTATATTAGGAAAGATCTTCTAGATCCCAAAGAATTCCTATTTATCTCTACTTAGGATTTACACAATCACATATTGATAAGAACATATGTCACAACACTCCCCCTTGAGTGTGCAAATACTCAAGTAGATGGCCCATCAGATCTTCAGGCAAATGTAGAAGTAGTGGATGAAATCGTCTCGTTTAGTCGGCACAAGTAGCGAATGCGAGTCTCAAAAGACGGAAGAATGCAGGAGTGGTAAAACTCACAAAACCTTACTATGGCAAAACCCAAGGTGGGAGAAAAGCCCATAGGCTAAGGAGAAAAGTGAGAAGTTGCATTAAGTCAAAACTATACGTCTTTTGGACGCAAGTAGAAGAGCTCACAAGGGTATGATCAGCCCAGGATGGGTGCCTCGTTAAAACCTAGTTAGGTACCAAAAACCCAGTGGGAAAAATGCTCCTAATCGTAGGGAAAAAGAGTACATTAAGATCAAGTGAGTATACTTCTAGATACTCCCCCTGAGTTTGACAAAACTTCCAAATGAAACTACAAGCATTGCAAATGAGAAAGTTACGCATACCAATTCATTGGACAAGCTTCTGGAAGGTAGACTTTGGTAGTGACTTTGTGTAGATGTTGGTAAGGTTGTCTGGGATTGAACTGCTTGACTTCAATCTTCTGATGCTCATGCTGATGTAGACACAATATGCTTGGTGTTGACTTTGTTGGATGTATCATGATCTGGTCGATACATACAGCGTTGTATTCATGGATCGTTGTTGGGACTCAACGATGGATGAAAAATCGCAAGGATTTTGAATATGCTCAACAAGAATTCTCGGCCATATCTCTCACGTGATGAGACATAGTGAGTCTTTGAGCGATTCAAAGGTTTCGCAACAAAAGGTCTATCTAGTTAACCTCCAAGATATTGCGATGTTCCTTAATGGTAAAGACATAACCATGCGGGAACGTACCTTGTGCGGTCAGACAAATGGTCTGATTCAGCGAATCCCACAAGGTAGGCATCATTCCGAAGATCAAGGGGGTGTGATCTATTCTGAGATGCATAGGGAATAAGCCCAAATCCGTAGTAACAGAAAAACGTCTTTAACACCAAATTTGGTGGTGGCGTGTTAGGCGCAGTGCTGCTTTATGCCAAAAGATTATCAGCACATAAGATGTCTGATCTAGTGCATTTGAGCTAAGTACAACAAACGCCAATGGTACTTAGATATGGCTGCCTCACGTTCCAATATGGAACCTTATGCTCCATACCCTCCGTAAAGGTCTCATTTGCATCTAGCATACAGATGATCAGGATATACTCAGACGTAACACCTTCTGGGTCTAGTTTGAGTGGTGGACCAGAATACCACCAAAACTAGCTCGAAACTTCAGCTCGAGGTAATGTCAAGTTCTCCCAAAATCATTCATCTTATAGTCCGACATGCGAGTTAATTTGCTCAACTCTAGCAATTTCGAATTTTATACACGCAGGGGCATATATCCCTAACTGATCAAATATTCACTTAGACGGGTATACCACATCTGCCCGGATAGTTCTGCATCCGTAAAGTGAAGGCCGCTTGAGAATCAAGAGGATGTTCTTGTGGTCTAGAACTATTTGAATCCGTACATGTAAGTCCTTTGGAAACTCCATGTAGGTTCATATCACGATCCCAGAGATACTACAACCACGTTTGTAATGCTGCGATCAATCACATAGCGTATGAGAGAAACCTTGCGCCACAAGGCGTCATATTGCACTATTTCATTCATCTCATTCGTCATAGATTGATTCTTTTAGTTGACCAATCAGTTCTACGTTGATATTAATCAACGGAACGCGGTTCGTTATCGTCGTTTTTCATTTATGTCGGTACCATATAAATGAAACATCATTTATGATAATCTCATTCCAATTCCATATCTCATCCAAACTAGTATACTGGACCAAGAACTTCAGGTCTTGGGAGTAATCCGGATTTAATCTCAAGAGATGAAAAGGTCTGAGACAGCGATCGAGGGGCGGATTCATTCTTGCCACGTTCCTCCTCTTTTGGGGAGGTGAATCCTCGAACCGAGTGATCTACCATGCTTCTGGCATAAGATAGATTGATTGGCTAGCCGCCAATGTACGAGGGTTGGCCACAATTGTGGCTTTCCTACTTTCAAGACAAAGGTCCGAAGTACATTTGGTACACATCTTTGCAAGCACATTTGCAGCTGGTATATGTGATCTCGTCACTTTTTCTAGATCAAAGGAAATGTCTGGTTAAACTCTGACGATCTAGATTGGGATCGATATGAGACATAGTGGGGACGTCCACGATAATTCGCATCGTTCTTTAGGAACGGTGACGTTCTTATCTCCCCTAACGACGGGAAGACTGTCTCATAAAAGTGATAATCCGCAAAACGAGCGGTAAAGAGATCGCATGTCAAAGGTTATTTAGTAACGAATTTTAGAAGGAGAATCATAACCGACATAGATTTCCATCCTTCCCTGATGACCCCTTTGTTTTTGTGTACGTAAGGGCGGCGCAAAATGGCACATAGACCGCACAACCAAAGACGCGCAGATGCGATATGTCGGGTTCGTATTTGGTAACCAACTGACACGAGCTTTATAAGGTTGGGTCGTGACGGGCATCAGGCAGACCAACATGGTTGCTTGCAATATTGCATGGCCCTAAGCAGAGGTCGGGAACTGTGGTACGTATGACCAGTCGACCACGCAATCATTTGAAGGCGTTTAATGAATACTTCTGCTGGGTCGTTCTGGGTATGAACATGGGACTGGATGTTCAACTTTCAAAAAACCCAACCGACATGCAATATCCATCGAGATTTAAATTGTTCGATGTAAATGTCGATGTAAATTCTCCAACTTATCCAATCAAATAAATTTGATCAGATAATCAGGGTGGTGAGCCCTGTGCTTGTTAATCTGAGCTACCAGTGTGGAGAATGCAACTTGTGGACAACAACCACACGTGTGACAAACGTGTAGAAGCATCAACCAATACTATAGAATATTTAAATGGTCTGTAGGGTGGTTGAATCTATCCACAAATGTCCCATTTTGAATCCTTTGTAAAAAGATGGAGGGTGCTAAGGTATAATACGTGTCCAGGTATGATTTCTTTACTTCTGGTAAAAGGATGCCCAAAACGGCGCATCACGAATCATCCTAGATATCCCAAACGTACATCCATAGCGAAAATTCCTTAGGAATCGCGGGCTTCTGGCCGGCCACATAGTGGACTTGAATGGATGTAATCCATTCGTTAAGCGTTCCATCTTCTCTAGAATATGCATTTAACTATATTCGTAAGAAGTGCAAAATGGTAATATGCCAAGGAATTTTACTCCATTTTTCTACATTGGTTTCAATATGGTAATAATACTCTCGAATATCCTTAAAGCTCAAAAATGCGTTCTTCCGGAACGAAGTGAGTATAAGGCTTCCCTTTATGGTAAAGTTAATACCATTGGACAATATAGGGCAGTGCCATACCCCACAATCAGGTTGGATAAGCCTGAAAGGTTGTCGAGGGATGATTAGGTATGAAGTTAGCATAGAACCAGACATCTAACTTCCCCACAAAACATACCTAAGCATGAGTTAATTGTAGTCACATGTGGTAATCTTCATTAATTAACTCTTTTATTCGAGAATAATGGTGACATCCAAACACTAATCTTAAATCCGAGAACAAAATAAATTATTCACAAAATAAACCAAAAAGACAAAGGGGTTCGGCCAATAGGCCTTCCATGTCAAATTTCGCTCTTCCAAATGTATTAGGTGGAGCAAAATGAGTCTCACAAATGGACTACGAGAATTGTACCTATTTGTGGACGTAACAGTTTCAATCATGTTTTGCTTCAGGAAAAAATTCATCTTTGCATGATTTGAAACAGTCCATAACGGATTTCAAGAGTCATAGAGTCCTCAGCGGGGAGGTACTTCCATTGGATATTCTTCAGGCATAATTCTTCGAATAAGGATCATGGCGGATGCTTATTCACGTCTTGTATCCACATAAAGTAGTTTACTATTCGAAACTTCCAAATCAGTGAAATCGAACTTGTTACGGTTCGACAATACGCTGAATGGAGGAAACAAGAATGTGATTGGTGTTTTAGGAAATTAAATTTCCATAAACAACAAATTTAGAACATTCAGGTTCTAAGACATGGTTTGGTTTAAACGGATTTAAGCATGGAGAACTTCGGGTCTCAACATGAGTGTTGTGCATTAAGAAACTTCAGGTTCATATGGCACTTTTCCGAAACTTCGGGTTCGGAAGTATGAACTTTTAAGTTCATAATACCTGCAAGCAAACACAAATATATATGCAAGCAAATATGCAACAAGTATGTGCAAAAATATAACTTTAGGTTCACAATTATAATTATAATTGAATTAATTTATTTGGACTTCGGGCCAAATTAAAATGTGGGTGAAAAAATATATAACCCATTGGGCCTAAAATAATTAGGCAAATAAAATTTGTGGCCCAAAATAAGTCCTCGAGTGGCTATATATAAATCTTGCCATGTGAACTAAGCCCAAAATTGGGCTAGGTTTAGTCTCTGGCGGGGCTGCAGGCCCACAGGCAGGAGAGAAATAACTAAGGAGGGGTCACGGGTGAGCTGCAGGCTCACGGGGAATGGGTTGGGCTACTGCTGGCAGGCCAAAAAAATGTTTTTTTCTTTTCACACGGGCCGAGGAACTGGAGCCCAATAGGGCTCGGGTTGAAGAAAACCAGAACAACCCAGCGTCGCTGGGTGTCAGATTCGAACCGGGGGAACGCCGGTGTCGCTTCTGGCGACTGTCCTCGGGGTCTATGGCAATGCAAAGCTTGGGGGTTCAACTGGGGAACCCGAGTTGTAGACGGAAACTTTGGTTTCAACGTCAGAGGTCCGAGAACGATTGGGGTTCAAAGAACCCGTCGATGTTCATCGGGTTTCTGAAAAAAAACCCATCGTCTTCGACAATGGCAAGGTCCCAATCACAACTGCAGGTGTGATTGCCCAGCAATAACGGCGTTGAAGCCGTGGCCGACTTCGGGCGGCACCTTGTGTTAGGGTTTGATGCCGAAGGCGTTTTTCAGATGGAGCAAGGGTTTTGCTCCAATGCTTTGCAATCTATAGTGGGCTCGTGTGAGCCCAGTATTGTTGGGGTCACGGGGAGGGAACCCTAGGGTTCTTGCGGCTTTTGCATAATGCAAAGGCATGGGTTCGAATAACCCTAATTTTCCCGTTTCCAAATTTTTTTTTTTCAATTCAATTATATGCATATATAATTCAATGAATCACATATTTACTTTGATGCATATGCAAATAATAGTTTCAATGCATGTACATATGTAAGATTCAATTCATGAAAAATATCAAATTCACATAATTATAGCAATTTTGGTTATGAGGCATACACAATTTATGTAGAATCTAAAATACGTTAAACGTAAAGTTGGGTCTTGCATCATGGTGAATGTTCATGCGATCAGGGCTTCAAAAATATCGAGTTAAAAGCCGTTATTTTGGAAGAACCTGATTGCGTGATGATATGAATGAATTGGTTTGATGCAGAAAAAATATTTCTTCAATTTTTTGGCTTTCATCTTCAAGCTTGTATCACGTTCAACATAAGAAGAAAAATAAATTGAATCAATAACAATATATGAATTCAATAAAATCAAGATTTAATCAATTAAAAATAATTGAAACGTAATACTCCCCTGATTGTAGACGAATAAATTCTCTTTAAATTCTCTAAGCACAACGTGAAGAGCGTGCTGATAACGTGTTGTGGCCTATATTTAATAGATAGGTGCGGCAAAGAGAAGAAGAGAGAATGGAGAATAGGTTTGAGGAATTGTGTGTTAATTCCCCAGTCCTTATGCCTTTATTTATAGTAATTAGGAAGAGAGAAACTTGCTCTCCAAGTAATACAAAGTATATTAGGAAAGATCTTCTAGATCCCAAAGGATTCCTATTTTATCTCTACTTAGGATTTACACAATCACATATTGATAAGAACATATGTCACAACATGTTTCTTATTATAGGTATATGTATATAGGAAAGTATAGGTTTAGCATGAGATTTCCACGTGAGGTGCTTGTAAATAGTAAGTCATGCGGTTTGTATCCATCAGCTGATCAACGTTCGGAGAAATTTTTTCAAATATCTGGCACATACGCTGACTGAAGTTCCCCATTAATAAGCTTCTGACACCTATTCTTTACTCTTTAAGTGACAATAAAATATCTACTTTATCTTTGTATTCATTTCAGAAAATAATTAAAATAAAAAAGAAGGCAAGATCCCCTTTCCCATCCTCATCCCCCGCCCACCCTGCCCTTCCCGTCACCTCTCTCTCCCTTTCTCTTTCTTTCTGTTTCTCTTGCAAGATTCGTCGTCAGCCCCCTTTCCCATCCCCATCCCCCGCCCACCCTGCCCTTGCCGTCACCTCTCCTTGCCTTTCTTTTTCTTTCTGTTTCTCTCTTCCCCTTTTTATTTCTTCTCTTTCTTGCTCCAAAATAAGAACAAAAGTGATGCCGTCGATCTCCGGCTGAAAGATCGAGATTGACGACAGCCGATCTGAATTGAAGTCGCCGTCGACAATCTCTGGGTTCCATGTGGAAGTAAGAGTGGGAGAGAAAGAGAGGAAAGGAAAGAAAGAGAGTCGAATAGAGGGCAGGGACCATGACGCCGGAAAAATCGCCGGCCGGTGAGAGACGTGGGTGTGCGTGGTTCGACGTCGTCAGGCTCGTGGGCTTCTGATATCTTAGTTGTTGTGAAACAATTGGCATTTTTTAATTTAAAAGAATAAATTATGCAGATGTTAAATGTTTATTCGTGAAACTCTATGTTAGCATATATGTATAAATGTTTATTCGTGAAACTCTATGTTAGCATATACGTCAGGTATTTGGAAAAATTTCTCTTTGACTAGATGCACAAAATTCCAAAAGCTCTTTTGGAAAAGCTATGAGTAAGAGATGACCAGTTACAAAAGCATAAAAAGGGCCACATGGTTTTGAATTTCCCTTTTTAGTAAGTCATCAATTTCTTTCAAGAAATTTCCAAACAATTTTCAAGCAGTTTTGATTAAGGACATTTTTTAAATTTCCAAAAGAAAATATGTTAATTCCACACTACAAAATCGTAGAGGCTGAGAATATAGTTGTTCATCAATGGAGATTGAACAGGATTTGGAATTTGTATTTCTGAGCACAAGTAACAAATCAACTTATTAAATTATTAATGAAAAATTTTTAGAGTCACAGATTCATTTGTTTAATTTCACCATAAGATATTACAAAATCGTTACAACTATTAATCTCTCTACCATATTATAGTTAAATCAAACTAAACAAATCTTAATATTTAAAGAAAACTAATGAAAAAACTTCAAAATTTTGAATTTTAACCAAATTATCTCACTGGCAGCAGCTCTGTCTATAATTATTTTGCAGTTGTTTTGTATATGCACGTCGTCGTTTCTTGGCAGATTATGGATTAAATTTAGGGAAGTGTTATTGGCACTCCAAAAATCTCATTCTACATTCCTCACAAGTGTATTTTTCTTTCCTAATATAGAAAGTTTGGAGTGTAGAATGAGATTTTTGGAGTACTAATAATAATTTCCTAAATTTATTCATATTGGTTTAGTCACAGGATTTTTTTTTAATTTTTAATTTTGGACAAATAGTCACTGGAATTTAATTTGTCTATTTACCGCCGTGTAGCGTTTGGTTAAAGCCTCGCCAAGGAAGCAGACACATGCCTCAGGAAAATCCATGGAAAATAATATTTTCCTAAAAGAATAGTATTTAATGGAAAAGATATGCATAGAGGGGAGATAATAATGCACCGGCCGTTGGATTGGCTTTTGGTGTTGTAGATGAAAACGAGCGGTTGGTAATTGAGGAGGAAGATATCTCGAGGCCACAAAAGAAAATGACAAATGCAGTTAGGGATGAGAGATACAGATTAATTGTGAATTAGAAAGAGGAAGATATCTCGAGGCCACAAAGGAAAATGACAAATGCAGTTAGGGATGAGAGATACAGATTAATTGTGAATTAGAAAGAAAGAGAGAGAGAATGATTCAGAATTAAGGAGGATCCAATAAACCGAGAGAGAGAGTAGTTCAGAATTAAGGAGGACATGTTGAAACAAGAGAGAGAGATAGGGATGGGTACTTGGAACCGAAAATCGAAATCGAAACACGTACCAAATCGGACCGCATCGAACGGTTTGGTCTTACGGTTTTGAAATGGTTTCGGTTTTGAAACCGAACCGTAATGTAGAAAACGGTTTGGTTTCGGTTTTGGCTTTTGAAAACCGCATTGAAACTGAACTGCACCTCAAATATTAATAAACATTTAATGAAATGTTCATATTAGATGTTATCTTTTAATTGGTTGTTTGTTAGAATTCATATATTTAGTATGAACTCAACCACACTATAATATCATCATTCATCGCTCAATGCACTGATTGTAGGAGTTGTGCATTTGCTGCAAGTTTTTGGCTTCATAATTGCACTTATTTGATTCTAGGGAGCAAGGGTGCTCAACTTAGAAAACATATTGATGCTACACTTGGCAACGGCAACCTAATATAATGCTTCCAACTGGAGAAGATTTAAATGAATGGCTTGCTGTCAACAGTGCTTGGAGAAGATTTAAATGAACTGGAGAAGATTTAGTGCCTGCCAATTTTTAGTTTGGTTCGTCCATTATATTGGTTGATACGTGGTTAAAAGTTTTGTTTCATGTCAAAGAACTTATTTGGTTTTTGGAGATGTGCACTTGCTGCAAGTTTGCTGCATACAGTATCCCAATTTTATATGAAAATAGATTATCAAAATATCCTCACTTAATGTATTGATTGTGGACATGGGTTCATAGATTAATGTATTGTATGAAAATTAGAAAATGACACCGACTTATGTGTAGATAGATGCAAATTTTAAATTGTGCATTTTTTTTCTTAAGAACCAAACCGAAACCGTTTGAAACCGCACCGAACCAAACCACAATGTTTGGTTTCATTTCAGTTTTGGCTTCAAAACCGCACCGAATCAAACAGTAAAAAATTTTGGTTTTGGTTTCGATTTTACTCAAAACTGTTGTGCCTTGGCCCGTTCGTTAGTGTGGAAACGAAATTCAGATTACAACCTCACCATATTCACACTCAGTTGAACAGAATAAAATACAAGAAATAAAGACACTAAGAGATTTACGAGGTTCGGCAAAAACCTGTCTACGTCCTCCAAGAGATATTGCTCTTCACTATGAGAATAACTAGTACAAGATACACTTGAGTTAAATCAACATAACCTAAACCCCAACCCCTTGTACCCTCACAGAATTTTACTAAGAGACTCACTCTCCCCAAGAGTTTCTCACTCTCACTCTATATTTTTCTCTCCTTTGTGTTTTCCGGATGCACACCCACTTTCTTCACAATCGGCAAGCTCTCTCCACTTTGTGTATGAAAAATGCCTTCACTTATAGACATGCACCATCAATTATGTCAACCACCAAAAAACAAAGTTTACGGGGTCATGTTTCCAAAGTCCACAAAACATGCTTCCAAAGTCCACAAAGTTGAGAGGAAATGGTTGCCAACTCATAATTATATGAGCCAAACACAACAATTTCCACCTTGGCGAATATACTGTGCAAAAATCCTTGCACCCATCACCAATGTCCATTGGCCTTACGTACCAACATACACACCCTGAATCAACCTCGCTGGTCCTGTTCCTGATTCAATCACTGCCAATGCCTGTGCAGCTGCTGCAAGCTAAAAATCACCATTTAGCTTCAGACAGGATCTCGACATATCCTCGTCTCCTCCAGCAGGTTTTCCTCCTCTTCATTGTCAACCTGGAAACTTGTCAGTGCACCCATTTCCAGCAACACCCGTCGAGCCAGACAAATATTCCTCACACTTCTCCTCCTTCAGGACCATCTCATCACCTGTGAATCCCATAGCTCCACCTGCTGCAAAACCTCTGCAACACTTGAGACTAAACATCACAGGAGAAGTGTTGCTTCGAGTACCTAGAGGGCATACTCGAAGTCTTCTGCCACAAAATTGCTACTACTCGAACCAAGATCATCCTTTCTTTTTCTCAAAGGACAATTTTTCTTTTTATGCCCGAATTCTTTGCAGTCGTAGCATTGTAGACCATTGCCTTTGGAACTTGATTTGAACCTACTGTCTCCCTCAAATCCTCCTCCCAATTTTCTTCCACGATTCCAACCTTGAGCAGCTAAAGCAGTCTCGTGCCCACCATCAACAATGGTCTTCTTCTTTTGTGTATCATAAGACACCAAAGAAGCCTGCACCTGCTCCAAACTTACTGTATCTTTTCCATGCAGTAAGGTTGTCACAAGATTTTCATACGAATCTGGAAGTGAGGTAAGAAGTAAGAGGGCTTTGTCTTCTTCCTCAACCTTAACATTAACTTTCCGCAATTGATCCAAGTATCCGTTGAACACATTCATGTGGTCCATGAGATTCCCGCCTTCATCCATCTTTAGCTTGTACAGCTTCCGCTTCAAATGTAACTTGTTGGTCAAACTCTTAGCAATATAGAGTTTTTCCAACTTCTCCCAAAGTGCAGGCGCAGAATCTTCATCCATAACATTATTGATAATGTTATCAGCTATACAGTGTCGAATCGTGCTAACACAACGCGCCTCCAGCTCCTCCCACTGGTCATCTGTCATTTCTTGAGGCTTCCCATATTTTCCCTTCAAAGCTCTAGCCAAGCCTTGTTGAGTCAAGACATCCTTTACTCTCATCTGCCAAAGAGTAACACTGTCTTTCCCATTAAACTTCTCAACTGAAAATGACATGTTTGTAGTCATCATGGTGAATAACAAATCTGGACCTTCAATGAACCAAAGCTTCCAACAAAGCTCTGATACCAATTGTTGTGCCTTGGCCCGTTCGTTAGTGCGGAAACGAGATTCAGATTACAACCTCACCATATTCACACTCAGTTGAACAGAATAAAATACAAGAAATAAAGACACTAAGAGATTTACGAGGTTCGGCAAAAACCTGCCTACGTCCTCCAAGAGATATTGCTCTTCACTATGAGAATAACTAGTACAAGATACACTTGAGTTAAATCAACATAACCCAAACCCCAACCCCTTGTACCCTCACAGAATTTTACTAAGAGACTCACTCTCCCCAAGAGTTTCTCACTCTCACTCTATATTTTTCTCTCCTTTGTGTTTTCCGGATGCACACCCACTTTCTTCACAATCGGCAAGCTCTCTCCACTTTGTGTATGAAAAATGCCTTCACTTATAGACATGCACCATCAATTATGTCAACCACCAAAAAACAAAGTTTACGGGGTCATGTTTCCAAAGTCCACAAAACATGCTTCCAAAGTCCACAAAGTTGAGAGGAAATGGTTGCCAACTCATAATTATATGAGCCAAACACAACAAAAACCGCACCGAATAGAATCGTGCCCACCCCTAAAGAGAGAGGGAGGGAGACTAGATTAGAATTTACTCGAATTGGCTTTTGACTAAAGTTCCAAAGGCTCCTTCAGGAATATCAATGAGTGAGAGATTAATGGTTATAAAAGTATACGAAGGGGCACATGGGATGGGGCCATCCCTTTACATTCTTTGCGTGCATGGTTGTAAAGTTTCCAGTTAGTCAGTGATTAGTTTCTTTCAAGAAATTTCCAAGAAATTTCCAAACAATTTCCAAGCAACTTCGATTAAGGACATTTTTATAATTTTCAAAAGAAAATAAGTGAATTTCACATTACAAAATCATAAAGAGCTAAGCATATAGTTGTTCACCAATTGAGATTGAACAAGATTTGGAATCTGTCTTTCCGAGCACAAGTGACAAATCAATTCATTGAATTATAGAGTCTCATCCTATTTAGTTTGATTTCATTATAAGATACACACAATCATTACAACTATCAATCTTACTACCATATTATAGTGAAATCAAACTAAACGGATCTTAATAGTTATTCATTAATAAATATTCAACGAGTTAGTTTGTCACTTCTATTTCTGAGGCTATCGAAAGGTCTGAAAAAAGTCCAAAACTCCGCCTGAATATATGTGCCTTGGCCAAAGTATGAGAGTCATGATTCCCTTCGAATTCTCATTGTGAGGATCCTAGGGATCAATCAATCCTAGCCGCACACCACATATCCTGTAGCTGAAAATTATTATGCCATGTAGAAAGAATTAAAAATTCATATGATTTCTTGTTGCAGTATGTGTGGTGAGTGGCTATGATTGAGTGATCCAGGATCCTCACAATCAAGATCTGGAGGGGATCCTGATCCTTCAGCTTTGATCAGCAAACCATCTAATGAAAATGATCATCTTCGGATCCTCTTTGTAAGAATCCTAGGGATCTTCACATCCTATCCGTTCATAGTACATCGTACATCGTGCAACCAACTTTCGTTAGATATTGTTTGTGTTTAATTTCAAATAAAAAATTTAAAATAATTTATGGCCACACGATGTACGATGAATGGATAGCTAGGATCCTCACAAAGAGATTCCATATGGGATCTGAATCCCAATAAAACTTAATCTTGACAAAGACAACTAACCTACACCTGGTAGGTCACCATAGCACTCAGGTTATGCCCTTATTCGTTTATTATAGTCCAATATGTCACAGTAGCGTACCAAATGTACACGACTCTTCAATTAAATATAAAAGCGACTAAAACATTTGAAAATGAATGAGTGAACCTTGATATAGAAAATACACAGCTCCCAAATTAGCTTTGGTGAACTAGAGTTTAGCTTGATTACAAAAAAAAAACAAGTGGTGAATTGTCCTTATGGTTAAGGAATCTTTAACTCACTATGTCACGCCTCAATCCCGACATACGTCCAGGATAGTCACGTGACGTCATCAAGTATTTGTATACGGTATATCTAACATACCTCGCCTCCATAATATATACAAAGCATTGCTCAAGATTCGAATTGCGTAGAAATTTTCGTATACTTTATGGATGCATTTAACCTCCTTGTTAGACTACCTATGTACCCTAAATAGGGATCAACCCATTCATAGTTCACTATTAACTACACTCAAACATTCATCACATAAACCTCTATGTCCCAACATAATACCACGAATCAGGCATGCAACATCTCAAGGAACATTCGACGAAGCACAATAATATTCTCTAGTCATCTTGCCATTCACACACACATATGATTTCCAACACCATTCAATAATCACAACAATCAATAACACATACAATACAACGAAATGCAAGGCTAGAGCGACACAGTTCGGCCAAAGCCTACATCTCTGAAGCTGAAATCGAATCCAAGTAACCAACAAGTCAAATTGTACAATTTCGGACCACTCAACGAAATCCATCAACATCAGGTTCCGGACCACTAAACAGAACCAAAAAACCAAGTGGGATTTCGGACCACTCAAATCCAAACTAGGATACGATTCCGGACCACTCAACGGAATTACGGAGTAGAAGGGATTCCGGACCTCTCAACGAAATCGCTGAGCACGAGGGATCCTGGTCCTCTCAACGAATTGCAAACGGAGCAGGGAACCAGACCACTCAATAGAACCCCAGCAGAACCCAATTCCGAACCACTCAACAGAACCGAGCGGAAGTCCAAGAAGTATAACAACGACTCGAAGAAACAAGAAATGAATCAAGTTACTCAATTCACGAAGGCTCAATGAAATGAAACAAGCACAAGTACTAAATTGAGAACGGGTCAACAAAGTGAGAAATGAAACAATATTGAAGCAACAAATCCCCATCACAATGGGGTAACGGTTTACTACTAGCTTTCACATTTCACAAGCAATTCAATATGCATTTCAAATCACATGTCACAAACATTTCCAATACACAAGTCAAATCACATTTCGTAATAATAGATCGATGGCTAATTATTAAATCACATTTTCAATAGAAAACAAATTTATAAAACCAAGTCATATCCACAAAGGATACTAAATACGAAACAGGGACTATACCACATATATTAAAGTCACTCACATTTAACCACATCATACCAATCACTATGTTTTCAACATGATAGCTCAATCCATAGCTTGTGACATATCAAAGAATCACGAAGCACAATACTATTCTCAAGCCACATTGATTAACTTATCTAATCATAATAATAAAAATCATATCCAACGTCATTCCACAATCTTGTCCTTTAATCAATTCCGCGAATCAAGGATGCATAATATTAACATTTAACTATGTTAATCAATCAATGAGATAACATATCTTTTCACGAATTTAATTAAAGAACTCTACACAATTCCCTACTAGGATTATGATTAATAACATGGCAGATCTAATTTATATTTACAAGATCTATTATGGGTAATTTTTATTCACTCGAATCTAGGGTTCCAGACTAACAGTATGGAAATGAGCAAGAGTAAGGATTCCGGACCACTCAACATAATCCAACTAAAATATGGCACTTACCGAATGTACCAAGTACAACTAATCCTCATCACCCCTAGAATGCGTATGGTCCCCCATTCGCAGATATACCAAGCAGGACCATCCATGTACCACTGCTACATGGTGCAGTAAGTCCATCACACAACCTATCACTACCTCAACCCCTATAAATTACAACGTCGGCACCTGCACTATCAACTTCTCATGGCCACCAACTATCATATCATGCAAGCATATAAATTCTAAATAATACTTCTAATGGGATTCTAGGATAACATGGTCATAACCTTTATCATTCATATTATCAAGAAAATAACTAAACACATATATATCACAATATGACATCCCGTACACGTAAACCGAGGTATATATTATTTGGGATAACTCACTAACCAATATAGGCCCACTAAGCCCTACATCGTCTCTAGTAATATTTAAGATCAATTCGTAACATATTGACCAAAAGTCAAATCTCTGTCAACGATGGGGTCCACAACCCTGTACAAGTCAATCTGGAACATCGCCCATGGATTTCCTATCCGTAACTTCCCATGGGTCTCATTTATCTTCTAAAACAATATTCTAAAATTTCAGAACGATCCAACGGTCGGATCTCCATCAATTGCTAGAATTAGGTTGCCATTAACGTTTGGTTTTACAAAATTAGAAATTCAATTTGAGAAGATCTATACGTCGGATTCCCAATCCGTTAGTTCCTAGGGATCTTCACATCCTATATGTTCATCGTACATCATGCGACCAGCTTTCGTTAGATATTGTTTGTGTTTAGTTTCAAATAAAAAATTCAAAATGATTTCTGACCGCACGATGTACGATGAACGGATATGATGTGAGGATCCCTAGAAAGAGGTTCCGGATGGGATCTAAATCCCAATGAAACTTAACCTAC
This sequence comes from Malus sylvestris, assembly GCF_916048215.2. NCBI lineage: Eukaryota > Viridiplantae > Streptophyta > Magnoliopsida > Rosales > Rosaceae > Malus > Malus sylvestris. The sequence goes on from NC_062264.1 coordinate 27,425,546, forward strand.
ACCTAGTGGGTCACCATAACACTCAGGTTACATCCTTGTTCGTTTATTATTAGTCCAAGATGTCACAGTAGCATACCAAATGTACACGACTCTTCAATTAAATATAAAAGTGACTAAAACATTTGAAAATGAATGAGCGAACCTTGATATAGAAAATGCACAGCTCCCAAATTGGCTTCGGTGAACTAGAGTTTAACTTGATTACAAGAAAAACAAGTGGTGGATTGCCCTTGTGGTTAAGGAATTTCTCTCCAACTCACTATGTTTTGGGCTCATACTCTCCCGCATCTCCTTAGTATAGATTAGTGTAAAATATCCTTGTAATTAAAAAAAAATAGAACTTTTTCTCATACAATTGACGTGTTTACAACTTTTACATACAAAGTTTTGAACTTTGCCAGTTAGTGACCAATCTATTCCAAGAAATTTTCAAGCACTATCAGTTGAGCACCTTTTTTATAATTCCTAAAAAGAAAAAAAAAACAAGTGAATTTCAAACTACAAAATTTACTTTCACACTACAAAATCACGGAGGGCTGTCATTCGCTACTAGAAATTGCCTAAGATTTGGAATATGTCTTTCGGAGGCTATCAAGAGGTCTTAAGAAGCGTAGAACTTAACCTGAAAGTAAGGTAGAAAAACAAGGGGTGGATTGCCCTTATGGTTGGACCATTTCTCTTCAACTCACTGTGTCTTAGTTCAAACCCTCCATCATTCTCTTAATAGAGATTAACGTAGAATATTGCTTGTAATTAAAAAAAAAAAGCAAGCTCTTTCTCATTCATTTCACGTATTTACACATTTTACGTACAAATTTTTTAACATTCACAGTTAGTGACCAATTTATTTCAAGAAATTTCCAAACACTTCGATCGAGTACCTTTTTATAATTCCTAAAAAATAAAAACAAGTCAATTTCACACTACAAAATCATGGAGGCCTAAGATTATAGTCCTTTACCATTAGAGATTGCCTAAGATTTAGAATTTGTCTTTTCAAGACATCTGGAGGTTATAAGAGAACTCAAAACTTAGCCTGAACGTAAGCAAGAAAAACTTATGTGAAGGTGGCTAATAATGTTATCCATACGAGAGGAACTTCCATACTAAAGTGACGGTGATGACCAGTATTTTGAAAATGTATTTACCATGATTATTAAAAAGATTTTTTGCGTTTCTTATTATATATATATATATGTGTGTGTGTGTGTAGGAAAGTTGACGTTAGATTTCCACATGAGGTGCTTGTAAATAGTTAGTCGTGCGGTTTGTATCCATCAGCTGATCAAAGTTTATCAGCTTGCCAACCCAAACCAACAAATTAGAAACCAGCAGAAATCAGCTTCATCAAAATCAGCCGCAGAAGACGAAGAAGAAAATGTTAATGGTCTGCAGCACATGTAAAACAAAGTCCCTATGGCGATGACGATGATGTTGAAAACTTGAATGAAACCCAATCCAACTCCGTCTCTCTATGTCTTATGATCAGATAGCAGCAGAAGGAGAATCTTAACTACAGTTGCACCTGAGATTTAACTACAGTTGCACCTGAGACTAAATCAGAATTTACCCTCGAAACATTGAAATCGTAGTCCTCATTAGGTATGGGCACAAAGTTACTTTAATAATGCTACTACGGGCTTTATGGTAGTGGCAAGCACACAGGCGCTTTATCGTAGTGGCAAGCATACAGTAGTCAATAGGCCCCCCTTCCCGACCTTACGCGCTGTACGGACAAATTTAACTTTGTTGCTCCATCTACTGATTTCATCTTTGACTAGCAGAGCATCCAATGCAATTTGATCTTGACAAGGATTAACCAGCACCTGACACGTTACGGTGGTATCTAGGTGACCCATTTGCTATTGCATTTTTAGTTTAAGACTAGCAAGGGTACCCGCGCGTTGCTGCGGTGTTTGAAAACATAATTGAATGTGGAGAAGTCTAAAAAATATATGTGCCAAAGAGTGGTGTTTATATACATATATTACATCCATGTCCATGTGTTAAGGAATTACTATTTACATTCATATATTACATGACAAAAATTGGAAGTATGGGTATGCCATTCTTAAGGATTGTTTTTCAAAAGTTTTGGCTCTACCCCAGAGATTGTTTTATGCATACAATTTTACGAAGTTAAACAATCTAGTTTTGTTTTACTAAAGACACCCAAATTTGTAACTTCGTTAATGATGTCTCCTTCGTTTTCTACGACAATGTAGAGGTAAAAATTAAGAGAAGGAAATTAAAACAGAATTGGATCACTTATGAATTGAATCACACTAAGTTGCATATGAATTGAATTGAATGAAAATCTAAAGATGAATGAAAATTTGTCATAATCTAACTGTACAAAATTTCAATATGCCAGATTTCATTTGTAGGCACCAAATCAAATTCAGAAAATTAAGTTGGGTTTTTCATTTTCTCTATTGGTTTTCACTATGCCAGATTTCTAAATTTTACTTTAGGCAGGATTAATATGCACATCTTTACCAGTATATAGTTCCGCTAAATTGATTTTTACTCGATGTTTCACAGTATTAATGTAAATAGGGGAAAACATAACAAACATCCTTAATCACAAACAGAGCATAACCGAATGTCATGTATGTCACAATGTAGAATTCGTCCAACTGAATTGTGTTTCTAGTTGATTATTTATCAAAACTAAATAAAAATGTCAAGCATATGAAGATAAAATACACACCTGGGATATCAGTCTGACAAAATTGCAGCATAAGGAAGCAGATGTAAGTACTCAACGATCGTTGTAACTGCCCAGGTGTTGAAACTCTTTTGTACCAAAGGACCCTGCAACAAAGTCCAATTGTTACATAGGCAGGACAACTTAGAAAAAAGTATAATAAAGATAGAAAACTAAGAAAAATTCCATGATATACCAGAGCATAAGGAAGATTCAACTACCAAGGATGAATATCATTTTTTGATCGATTGCTACTGACTTTGTTAGCCACTGATTCCTTTTCAGCTTCTTGGAATAATACTTACTTTCTGGTGCAAGGACAAATGCCGACTTATTTCCAACTCCAACACCAACCATTCTGCATCACTGTTGAAAAAAAAATGTATTATAGGTTGATCACGAAGAGGAAGCAAGGGTTTCTTTTCCCCATAAAAAAACTTACTAATTCATGTCCTCCTTCTTCCCACGCCTAATTCACTTAACCCTCACTTTTCTCTACCGAACTCAAATTCCCCCATCTCCCAACAGCGTCTGTCCCCCCTCACTTTCATCCCTCACTACTCTCTGCCTATTCCATCTGTCCCCCCTTTGCAACTCTTGTTCTCCCTCTCGGCAAAAATAATGAAAAAGAAGTGTAATCAGGGAAGAAACAAAAGATGAGTAGAAGATGTTATAAACCTGTTATTGAACAACATTTGTATGAAATGAACAAATGTGGAGATGTTAAAGTAAATCAGCAGCATAGCTTGTAATTTTTTGGAAGGTAGCGACGTAGAATATGAACGATGACGTAAAATTGTTGTAAGACATTTGAAAAATGGTAGGAGGAGGTGTAAGCATATGGTATCTTAATTAAATTACATGAATTAATAGAGTGCAAACAATGGGAAAAAAAAAAACTGTATACAGTAAGTTGTGAGAAAAACTTATTAGGTGAGAATGCAAAATAACGAAAAATAAGAATGGCCTATGGAAAAATAGGTAAAGATGTTGGTTAAGGTGGGAAATGAGTTAAAAATGCGAAAGTGAAAGAACAAATAACCAACAGAAAAGTAGGGTAAATTATGTCCTTTTCCTATTGTGAAAAGAGGAGCAGAGGATGTTGAAGATGGATCAGATATGCTTTATTTTGTATGTTTGTGGCATACAAAGATATAATTTGGTCAATTGTTTTGATTTTTTTTTTTTGTGGCATAATCATCATGTCCATCTTTTCTCTTCAGAAACTAATTGTTACCAATATATAAACAAACGGTATCTTCTTTTCATGTGTTACAAATACATGATAAATTGCTTGGTCATTCATTGAGGAATTTAAGATGGACATCTTGAAGTATGAATCTAGATGTTTTAAACACATATATTTTATGGTTATCCGTTGATTAAATAAAAGGACACAATATGTATTGGAGAATTGTTTAATCTATCTAACCAATAATAAGAAGAGTAAATTGTACAAATGGTCCCTCAACTTTAATCAAATTGGAGCAATGGTCCCTCAACTAAAAATTCATTACCATTGGTCCCTCAACTTATCAAAATGTGTAGCTATAGTCCTTTTCATCAATTTTGTCAAACTTTTGTCAAAATAAGCTATGTTGGAATGACCATTTATATAATTAGGATCCCTTAACTCATCAAAGTGTATAATTATGGTTCTTTTCGTCAACTATGTCAAAAAATTTGTCAAAACGAGTTATATTGGAAGGACCATTGTTACAATTGGGTTAAAGTTAAAGGACAATTTCTCCACTTGAATTAAAGTTCAGGGACCAATGGTAATGGATTTTTAGTTGAGGGACCATAGCTGCACGTTTTGATAAGTTGAGGGACCAAAGGTAATGAATTTTTAGTTGAGGGACCATTGCTCCAATTTGATTAAAGTTGAGGGACCATTTGTACAATTTACTGTAATAAGAATGGTGTATAGGTAGATTAAACAATTTTTTTTATTGGCGAGGTGTTTTTTTGTTTAACCAAGGGTTATGTAGTGAACACATTTTAATGGGTAGGCAAGTAATTAATCATGTACTAAAGCTAGATGAAAAGTGGAGACTGTGGATATAAATTGGTAACAATTAGTTTCCCTGGAGAGAAATATTAGTAAAATTTAAATTTGAGTAAAGTGCATTTATGGAAAAGGGAATGAATTATAGTTTTTTTTAACATACCTTTGATTGTTTTAGAAATGTTTTTGTATGAGGAACAAACCAAGCAATGAACCGTGTAGTTGACTGGGTGATGAAGATGTCGAATAGGCTGTAACTTAATTTACCAAAAAAAAAAAAAAAAGAGAGATCATTGTTAATATGTGTTTGAACAAATATAGCATGTGTATATCTATGTTTTATAGATTAAAATATAGATGGTAAAACTTACTGGAGACATTTTTATCAAAATGAAAGGAAAGTACCTGAGTTGTTTATAATTAGTATGGGTGAAGCGTCAGTACCTTTATGAATATTAACCTTGATTTCCATTGGATTCAAATAAGCTGTTGAAGTTTGGAAAGAAAAAAGAGGTTATATAATGTGGGAGATCAACTTGGAAAATGGATGAGGATATCTTAGAAGTTTAATTATGGAAATGCTTAATTTTCATAGGTGTTAATTTGTGGTGTAAGTTGACAGTGGAATGCATTGTTGGTTTACCTATAGATCAAGTGTTATGTTGCCATCCTGCAGCTTGATTAGGTAAAAAAAATAGATCAGATAACAATATAGAAACCAAATACATATTGAACACTTTATACCTCACATGTACAGAGCAAATATGGAAGCGAAAATATACTCAAAACTGATACAAAAATATATGCTGCAATATTTTGATATAAAACAAAACCGCCATAATCAGATTCATTAGGCTTTTTACTTCATAGTTTCATGTACTTCAAAAGATATATGATGTAAATTATACTTGAATATTATCACTATATAAAAAAACTGTTAAATGGATGTATTACATTTAAGTACCAAAATACATCGTCTATTTATATAATATATGTATCTTTGAGTATGAAAACAATAGAACTTTTTACTATTAATCTTAGCATTAATAGAACAGATAAGAGCTAATGAGATAGAGCTAAGCTACTTCACCTCTTCCATAAGTCCACGTCTCTATCCAAGCCTAGACATTCCCATATTGGCCAGATAGGTATCCTATTGTGACCTGCAAAATTTACACAATTGAAAAACTGAAAGAGTTTTAAGCATGAACAGATTGTAAAATGCAAACTTTATAGCACCAAATTGGGTTGGAACCAAGCACGAACCATCATGAATAAAAAGTGGATACACAAAATTGGCAGGAGATAAACTTGTTTCATGAAACGCAGCTCTGAGTGATGCTGATCTTTGGTTCCTAAGAGGAAATGTCACATGATCTCAAATTACCTTCAATTGGTAATCATGTAAAGAAACAGGTACGTGAAAAATCACATATATATATATCTTTTTGAATCCAATCTATCATGAAATATTGTAACATGTTATAAAATTGTGATCAAACAAAAGAATTTATGATAAGGGTGAAGTTGAAAAAATATTTATACTAAAACAAAGCAAAGCTTAATGTTGATGTACATACAATAATTCATCTCTTTACATCATTTGTCATGTACATGTAAAAGATAGATAAATATAATAGTTAACAATGATTTGAAGATTGAAAGTAAACACTGTTTTTTAATTGCTGTAGTTGCATTGTATGTATGTGTATATATATATATATATATATATATATATGAGTAAATCAACTATTTGATTGTAAATTCTGGAGAACATCTTTAAATACTATATTTGTAGTATATTGGTAACATATCTCCATCACCTATCAAAATTTTGAGGCCTTCTCTTGATGTCACTCTAGATAATGCAACATATAGTTGACCATGGGTAAACACTGGTTCAGAAAGATATAAACCAACTTGTTTCAAAGATTGTCCTTGACTTTTGTTAATGGTCATTGCAAAACATGGTCTAATTGGAAATTGACGTCTTTTAAAAACAAAGGGCCACTTGCTCTCTGTTGCTGTAAGAGTAATCCTTGATATGAAAACTTTGTAACCAGTATTGTTTCCAGTAAGTATTTTGGCTTGGATAATTTTATGAAGCAATTGAGTAATAACTAATCGTGTTCCATTACATAAACTCAAAGATTGGTTCAAATTTCGTAATAACATGATTGGCATTCCTATTTTTAAAGTCAAGTTATGTGTGGGTAGACCATTGAATTCTAATTTATTCAAAAATTCAACAAGATATGATGCTTCTAAATTTTCAATGTTTCCATTGGAAGAACACAATGAATCATAGCTTAGGTACACATGTTGTTCTCCATGTAAGAATTCAATTATATAATTGTTTATATCTGTAACAGTTGTATTTCGAGGTGTTATAATAGCACGCTCTCTTAAATAATCAAAATTGTTAAAAGAAGTTTCAAAATTGGGATATGTTGTGAAAAAAATGGAAGAAATTGGATTTCCAGAAGAATGAATTATTAAATCTTCAGCTATTTTAACCAAAGATGTGTCTTTGTCATTCAAATTATTTTCATCATTTATGTCATTAATTTTTCCATCACCTACTTGTAAAATCCAATCTGCAAAATCACTGATTTTTTGTTTTTCTTCAATACTAATTCCACTTTTTGATAATCTCATATTTTCTTTTAATCGAAATTTTTTAAAATGGGACCATAAATAAGAACTATTTAAAGAAGCATTTATTATGTCTTCTTTAGTTCCTCCAGGTATAACAGGTAAGATTTGTCGAAAATCACCACCTAATAAAAGAGGTTTACCACCAAATGGAATAGTATGTTCTGAACTATGTAAATGTGACAAAAGATCAGAAAGTGATTTATCCAATGCTTCAAAACAGTGTTTGTGATTCATAGGTGCTTCATCCCATATGATTAAATCAGTTTTCTCAATTAATGTAGCAAGATGTGTTTTCTTTTTAATTGCACAAATGGAAGATTCGGTAATAACTGAAGGTATTTTAAATCTAGAATGAGCAGTTCTACCATTTGGTAATAATAATGATGCTATTCCTGATGATGCAACTGCTAAAACAATTTTTCCTTCAGATCTGAGCTTACTTATGATAGTATCCCATAAAAAAGTTTTTCCAGTTCCTCCATGACCATAGACAAAAAATAGACCTGGTTTTTTCGCATTCACAGTTTCTATGACACAATCATAAATGTATTTTTGATCTTGATTGAGTTGTGATTTTAAAAGTGTATGTTTTTTGGACAATTCTTCACACTGATAATTTAACTCTTCTCTCAAAAGTCTATTTTTGATTTCTACCATTTTATTTGCATCAGGCATTGGTAGATAATGTTTTTCTAAAGAAGTTGATGCATTATTAAAGAGCAATTCTAGTTCAAATAGTACACAATTTTTTAATTCGTTTTCTGGCACAATCATATCAGGAATTGCAAAAGTTTTTCGTAAGTTGTATAAAATGTCATCATACATATTATGCCAATAATTATCAAAAAGAATTTGAGGATTTGCAACATCACAAAATAAAATAATTGTAACAAATAATTGTCTTAATTGAGTAGATGACGCTATATTTACAGCATTTGACAAAGCCTCAATCCATTCTTTATCATCACCTAACAATCCTAATGATTGACATGTATCTTGATATGAAGCATGGACAACGCCATTAATTGTTTTTATGTCATCAAAACTTAATGCACCTTTTTTCAAATTTAAAAGCATTCTTAAATAATATAACTCACCTGATGCAGGATGTACATATGTTATTCTGCCTATTGAACCTCCATGTTTTCTCGGCTTCCAAATTTTTCTGCGTGTATCATATAAGAATTTTGAGGGAATTTGAGCATAAGTTAAAGAACGTGCATCACTATAAATTTTGTTAATTTCAAACCAACTTGTCAACATTGTATGGTCAGAAGCATTTTGATTAACAGTTGATTGCAATGATTGATCAGCACTAAAAACAATATTTTGTTCCAAAGGTAAATGGACTGGTAATCGTTCAACAGAAGGTTCTCTATGATGTATAGAATATTGAAACAATCTCCAAACAGCTTCATAAGGGGATATATATCTACAATTTAGATATGTTAATATCTAATCATTTGGATCTTGTTGAAGAATCAAACGTGCTCTATCTGGACCTTTGTTTATATATTTAAACAAATATTTTATAAGTGTTGATTGACAACAAAGTTCAACATTTATAAGAGCATTATATCTCAAAAGTAATTCAAAATTATAAGGAACAACAAAACTGTTATCAATTTTTATTCCATTTTTTATAACAAATTTTGTCTCATCATCACGACGCCTGTAAATAGGAAAACCACTTGGTTCAAAAACCGTTTCATTTTTATACGGCTTGGGAAAACTTTTGGAACATTTATTTTCTCGCATGCAAGAAGAATTTTGATTACTATAACCACATGGACCATGAATCATAAATTGATTGACAATTTCATAAAGCCAAGGATTAGCATATTTGTCGGGTAACTCAGCTGAAATTATTGAATCTATGTCTGATGCAGAGTAGCACTTAAATTTTGATTTCAACCATATTGGCAAATGAGAATGAGGTAAACCTCTTTTTTGAAATTCAATTGTATAAACATCTGTTTGAAAAAAAAAATCAATAGAAAAATGAAACAAAACCACCACAAAAAAAAGGAGGTTAGTTGCATGAAGAACAAAAAAGGCGAAATAAGAAATAAGGAGAGTTTTTTTAGAACTTACTTGCATCAACTTCTCCAAAAGGCTTTCCAGATTTGATAAAATCAAGCATATCATCGAGTTTCATTTTAAAAATTCTAGAAATTATATCAGGTCTGTCCTCAGGTTTGTAACCTGGTTTTGTTTCAAATTCTCTTATAATTTCTGGCCACTTCACATTGCAAGTAAATGTTATGAATAAATCTGGATGACCATATTCTCTACAAATAGCCATAGCATCTTGATAATTATTGAACATATATCTAGGACTTCCTGTATACGAAGCAGGCAACACAACTTTTTGTCCCAAATTCTTTGCGTCATTGTCACCTCTTGACATTGCATCATAAATGCCTTTGTAAATTTCACTTCTCAAATTCTTTTGATTTTGCCTAATGTAATCTAGTCTATCTTCCTCAAGTGTTGCATACGAATCAACCAAATATTGTTGAAAAAGTCGACCTCCTTTTAACAACGTAGTTAAGTATGGTTCTCTTTCTTGAATGTGATAAGTTATATATGCTCTCATTGGTATCCTTTGTCTTTTCGTTTTTGGGCCTTTATAATTTTCATTCCATTTTAAATCTGGTTTATACCCATCTTCACCATAAGGAAAAAAAAATAGGATATTGAGGAGCCATAAATTTTGGATTCAATTTTGTAACACGCTTTAATCCTTCACTTTTACAGTCTATAATGATATCTCTATTAGAGTTAGACAAACCTATATCACCAGCTATTAAACCCCCTATTTCATCACTTGTTGGTTGATCATAATTTTTACCATCATTTTGTTGTCTGCCTAATAAAGTCATCTTTAAATTGGTAAGACCATCAATTTCAAATTTCTCTTGCAGTTCGAAAAAGTTTAACTAACTCATTTGAATGATCAAACATTTTAATCAATTCTTGGACAATTTTTGTATCAAGCCTTCCATTATTTTCATGAGAACCAATAGCTTTGAGACGGTTTTGGACTTCATTATATGTATCATAAACATATAATTGGGCAAATTTTGGAGATTCATTGTCCATAGGTAAAAGCGATCCCATCAAATGACAAACTTGACCACTAATTTTAAAAATGTAAGGACTTGATCCATCATTAATTGAGCGATCAACTTTTGCCCCCATAAAAGTAAATGAAAACATAGAATTGTAAGCTCTAATATTTTCTCTGAAAGATAAACTTTTTGGACCTCCATTTGGATCAAGCAAAGAATCTAAAAAAGTTGGTGCTGGTTTTGGAGGTTCAAATTTAATTTTTCCTTCTTGACAACAAAGAGTGAAAATAGGTTCGGTTTTTTTCCAACTTTGTTTAAGAGATTCTTTTAACCAAAAATATGCACCACAGTGAACACATCTATAAATCTTATCACCCAAGTCTATATAATCTCTGATAACCCCTACAAACAAAATATGGCAAAAAAATAAAAAAAACAAAACCAAAAAGTTAGCAACAATACACAATGAAACAAACAGTAAAAATAGACTAAAAATAATTGTCATATAAAATTTCAAACTCACCGTTTCTATTTTTTTGAAAAAAAGCTTGGCCCTTATTGATGAGATTACGATCTTCAATACATAACGTTTCATACACTTTGTTTCCAGTATTGTTTGATAAATTAACAATGTTTTTCCCCTTTTGTTCACGTGTGTATTTTTGTTTCTTAACCAAGCTGGAATTTAACATTTGATCCTCATTAACAGACCCGACAATAGAGCTATCAAAAGAAGTTTCGCAAGTTGAACCGTTGTTTTCATCTAACAAATTAAGGGACAGAGACGTGTTAACTGCATGCGGAACAATATTTTCAAAATTCTGCACACAATTTATTCTACACATTTTTTTCAAACGATTGTCATAGTCTAGAAGCACATTAGAATCAGCGTCATCAATATTTTGTTTTCGTTTTATAGCATCTCTTCCCCGATCATTTACTAATTTTTTAGACATAATGAAAACCAAATATTCACAACTACTTGAAAATCAATGAACTGCAAAACAGATTTGAAAAAAATAGTAAGAAAAATAAAGGAATGAACAGCACATAGGCAAAGATAACAAAGCCTAGACCAAAAACGAAAAAGCTTTAAAAGAAAAGTCATCATTCAATTTAACAAAACGAAAACAATAAATAAAAGTTGCCAAAATTATAGAAATCAAAATGAAAAAAAAATAATGAAACCATGAATAAATAAATGTAGAAGTTTAAGCTGGTTACCTTAAGGATAAAATGCGTAGATCCTATGCAATTAGCTAAATCGCTCGTGTCCTCTCAAAGATCTGTATATCCATTAGAAACTAACCTTTAATTTTGCAGAAAACAATATATTAACCACAAATTTTAATACTATTAACAAATAGTAATCATTGTGTTATTATGACTACCCAAATCAAATAACACATGCAAGTATATTTGGTTTGACAGGTATGCAGATAGTCTGAATCCATGAGGTACCGAAAAGCGATAGTGAGACAGAGCAAGTTCAACAACAGAAAAGAAATCTGTTAAAGCAGTGGAAACAAATGGAAAACCGTAGAACATACAACTAAAATAGAGGGTAGGTCGATGGTGAACATGTAGATGGAAAGGGTAGAACAGTTAGTGGACTATAAAAAGAAGGAAACAACAGGGAAAACAGAGGAAAAACCGAGGAACAAAAATGCCCACACAATGGATGTCCACAGTGACGGCCCCGGTTGAGTTTTAGTATATATGATGATGATTTCATATTCTTATTGGTTAATTTCTAATTACTCTCACAGTGATTTTTTTTTTTTAAAGGTAACAAATAGATACACATAAACAGTTAAAATATCACTGAAAAGCCATCTTTGAGTATGATCAACAACATAAGTAGTTATGGAAATATCACACTACATGATTTGTATTAATTTATCATAACCATAGTGTGTAACACAGTGGAAATATCCTACATGATTAGTGATAAACTAATTTGAAACAGGTTTTGATTCCCAATAGCCATTTTTAGAAGCTATCCCAATTTTGTTGAGAAGCAAAGTTTTTTGCCTGCTTGAGTGCTCATAAATCACTAATGCCATTAATTAATTATTGAAAGCATGAACATCCCAATATGAATCTGAATGAACAGACTGTTGACAAAATTCAGCAGCTACAACACCTGTAAGTTCTCAATATTCTCAAATGTATATATTTTCTAGCATATCAAGCCAAACGCAAAATTTGAAATTAAATTTATAGCAAAAAGTTCATATTAACAAAGAAGATCAATATTGGCAAGTAATGACCAGTACCTCAGATAAAAGCCTGTGTTGGATAGTCTTCTGGTTGTTTATAAACGATTTGATGGCTGCACAGATGCCACCCACAGTTTCCAAGGTGATGCCCACAGAGCTGCTTCTGTTCTTGGGTGGGTGATGCACACAGAGTTGCTTCTGTTCTTGGGTCTGAAACCGTTAGACCTCTGTTTCTAGATAATTTGGATACCTTAGTTTCCTCTCCTTATATCTCAAAGCTAGTTGCCTATCTGTTAAATACTACAAAACCAAAATTTGGAAAACCACAATTTGTCAGCCAATCATCATATAATAATCACAAAAACAACGCTAAAATTCTCTACAGACACAAACAGAAATTGACAAAATTGAACCAAATGTAATTTCAGCAGAAGTGAAAAAAATTAAATAAAAGAGAAAAAAAAATCTCTAAATCCAAGTAAAATGAACAACAAAAATTCCAAAAAAAGTTGTAGTGGCTGAGTGATTTTAACAATAAAACCAAAACCAACATGCAAAAAAGCACACCACGATAAGAGGGAGGAGTCCGGATCTCACCTCCAACGTTTGTCGGTCGGATCTAGATCCTCGTCCGGTGAGGGACTTGGTCTAAACACCAAAATAATCAGATCCAATTAGCAAAAGTAATAAAAAAAAGGCAAACCCAGATCAAAAAATTTCAGATTACAATAACAGATCATGCTTTAAAAAACCCAATAAATTCATGAAAATTTTGAAAAATTGAGAACGCTCTCTTCATTCATTAGAATCCCTGTTCGAAACCCCTCATACCTTAAAATTTAAAGTTGGAAACCGAAAGAGGAAGGCAAGTTATGGGTACATTCAATATTTCTTGGAAAATAAATAGGAAGGCGAGGAGCAGAACGAAGCGGAACAAAATCAAACCCAAGCTTCAGAAAACTGATCTGAATTTTGGTATTTAGGTTTTGAAGGGTGCGAACACAGCTGGAATCAGCCAGATGAAGACAAAAATTAACAGGCCACAGTTGAAATAGAAGCTTGATCAATGATGATTTCTATAGTTTGAAGGCTGTCAACACAGGCGGAATCGGAGCGGTGGCAAAAAGGGATAGCGAGAAAGGGTGAGTTGCAGAACAATAGAACTGAGATGTATGAGAGGAGTCCAGATTTTCTGCACCCAAATACCCCTGTGGCCCCTCTGTGGCCCCTCTAAATGTGCGACACGTGTCCACCCACTCACTAATTTTAACTCTGTTATTTTTTCTGTTATCCTTAAACTTCTGTTATCTATTAAATTTTTGGAAAAAGAAATTGCAAAAGGCAAACCACGTCTGGACTCTGGACTCTACCAAATATCCCTCTGTCGCATGACTCTCCTTCTTCCTCGCTGCGGCTTCCAAAGTTCTCCGTTTCCATGTCCAACAATTGAACCATGGAGCCAAAAATTCATATGCATAGAGTAGATCATGACCCTGGAGAAGGAGCAACTGTAAGTAAATTTTTTTCTTATTTTATTTGTGAATGGGACATGTGAAGGGGTTTAGATAGATTAGTTAGTGGAGATGGCTATTTGTTTTTTTTCCTTGACCCAGAGTTTGGTCTTTAATTCCATTTCAATTATGGTCTCGGAAGCATCATAATTAATTGTGGACAATCTTTCTTTTTACTTGCAGAATATGGACGTCACAAAGAATTTTATGGAGTATCAAACTGAAGCACATCGTAAGCTGGATTTCGAAGGTGATATTTCCATGAATAATTTTTTTGAAGACGAGTGCAATGACAAAAAGTTAGAAGATATAACGGATGGTGAAAATATTGTTTTGATTCATTCCAAAATACGAAAAGAATTCATTCCAACAGTTGGCTTGGAGTTTGAAACAGAAGTTCAAGCGTATAATTTTTACAAGACTTATGCATATCATGTTGGCTTTGGCATTAGAAGAAGTAATGCACATAGAAGGGAAGACGGCACGTTCAAAGACAGGCTTTTTGTTTGCTCTGCTCAAGGTTACCGTGGACCTGATAAACGTGATGCTAATGTTCAACATCATCGTCCTGAGACTAGATTTGGGTGCCAAGCAAGGTTGCAAATAAATTCCCCTATACCTGGTAAGTATCTTGTGGTTGATTTTGTTGCCGAGCATACACATGGGACAACAAGTCCGTCTAAGACACATTTTTTTAGAGCTCACAGGAACATTAGTGTTGCCCAAAAAACCTTAGCTGATATGGCTGATAGTTCGGGAATTGCTCCAAAAGCAACTATTGAATTTTTGAGTAGACAAGCTGGTGGCCGTGAAAATCTTGGGTTTATTCCTGAGGATTATAGGAATTACTTACATTCTAAGCGAACAATTGAAATGAAGATAGGGGATACTGGCGGAGTGTTGGAATATTTGCAAAATATGCAATTGAACGATCCCAATTTTTTTTATGCAATACAAGTGGATGAAGATGATCTGATAACTAACATTTTTTGGGCAGATGCAAAAATGATGGTTGATTATGATTATTTTGGTGATGTGGTATGTTTTGATACAACCTATAGGAAAAATAAAGAAGGAAGACCTTTTGCTATGTTTGTTGGTGTGAATAATCATAAGCAAACGATTATATTTGGTGCTGCATTGTTGTATGCTGAGACTACCTCCACTTTCATGTGGTTGTTTGACACTTTTGCCAAGGCCATGTCAGGAAAAAGACCACAAACCATTCTTACAGACCAAGATGCTGCAATGGCTAAAGCGTTGCTTGAAATATGGCCACAGACATGTCATCGATTATGCATTTGGCATATATATCAAAATGCCGCAAAGCACCTTAGTTGTGTTTTTGAAGAGTTTAAGGATTTTTCCAAAGACTTTAGCCATTGCATATATGATTATGAGGAGGAAGAAGAGTTTATAAATGCTTGGAGTAACATGCTTGAAAAATATAATCTCGAAAGTGATGATTGGTTACGTGGAATGTTTCGCATAAAAGAGAAATGGGCTTTGGTTTATGGGCGACATCATTTTTGTGCTGATATCACCACCACCCAACGTAGTGAAAGCATGAATAGTTCTCTAAAGAGGTATGCCAATTACAAACATGATTTGCTACGTTTTTTTAGCCACTTTCAGAGACTAGTTGAGGATCGCCGTTATGAAGAATTAAAGGCCGACTTTAAAGCAAGTCAAAGTTCTCTAGCGTTGTCATTTCCGGTTGAAATCTTGAAGCATGCAGCTAGTGTTTACACACCAAAAGTGTTTACTGTATTTCAGAATGAACTATGTAAAGCTCATGATTGTGTGTTGAACTTCTTGGGCGAGGGTGGTACAGTGAGCAAATATGGACTTGCTCCTCATGGAAGGCATGTATACCATACTGTCACATATGACTCAATCGACAACACCATATCTTGTAGTTGTAAGAAGTTCGAGTTTGCCGGAATGTTGTGTGCTCATGCTTTAAAGGTTCTCTCTACAAAAAATATCAAGAGTATTCCTACTCAATACATTATGAAGAGATGGACAAGAAATGTTAAGGATAAAAGTGCGAAATCTACTTGCATAACTACAAGTGAAAGTGACCCAAAGTTAGAAGTAGCGAGGCGCTATAGAGAGATATGCCAGTTGAATATTCAATTAGCAATAAGGGCATCAGAATCTCAACAAGCGTATGAAATTGCTATAAGGGCACTTACGAACACATTGGCAGATGTTGATGCATCCTTCAAAGAAAACAAAATTCAAAAAGCTCCTCAAGTCCTCACCCCAGCCGTCAATAATGTGTCTCCGCTTGAAGAAAGTATTTATGTGGATGGCGATCATAACACTAGAGTAAGAGGAATTAAAACTAAAGAAAGATCAGTTAGTGGATCTAGTAGGCCAAAAAGTGCTTTGGAAAAGGCCACAAAAAAGAAAAATGCTAGAAAAAAGGCATTGCATACATCAAGTACTCTTGCCACACAAAGGGTTATGGCTTCCACCCTCCCAATGCAACATGTATGTTTTATCTTTAATTAGTTGACATAATTTCATAAGGGTGCGTTAAAGTTAGTTACTTATTTGTATTATCAACTACCATGAACAGACTGCTTGTAATTTAACCATGGGTGTGCCAGTCCAAACTATGAATCAGTTACCTACAAACTTTGTTCAGGTATTCCTCAAGTTTCATTATTAGTTTTTTGTGTTTGCTTATCATTTCTTTTCCTTCTTAAATTTATTGAGTCATTTTTTATTTTCTTTGTCCAACCCATGCACTGCATAGCTTCCTGGTGGCAATAATTTAAACACGAGTTTTCCAGTCCATGAGCAAAATGTAATGCCTCCACAAATGCAATTTAGACAACCATTTCAATTTGCTCAGGTATTATCACTTTAAAGTGTATTTAGTAATTCACCTTATAATTATTTGAAGTATGTTACTCGCTAAACTTATTTTTATTTGTGTTGTGTGCATGCTTATATATACTCCAGCAAAGCCACATGGGAGGCTATATTACCGTAGGCAGTTATCAGCAATGTTCCTCGAACATGGCTACCTTATCGCAGGTAATATAGTTCATCTAAAAATTTATACTACTTATTTTGAGTAATCTGTACATAAACAATGATATATTTTATTTCATTCCATGTTTTATGAATGCAGACACGACTGGAAGAAGAACTGGATTTGCTTGGATCTCAATTTACAAGCCAAGAGAAGAGTCAGCATATGGTCGTACAAGATGAAAACTAGGATGATAGTGGAGAATGAGTGGAAAAGGATTGTAGCACTGATGATTTTGTCCATGTATTTTTCAAAGAGTCATGCTAATATGTTCTAGACGCATGATAGAGTCTGAGTGAGTAAAACTACTTGGGTTTAAAATTAGGACTTTACTCAATTCTCGTATGGTCTTGTGATATTTATAAGCTGACAAGCACAAGAATTGTTGCCATCAATTTATTAATGTAATTTCATGACATTTTCTCAT
Organism: Malus sylvestris; assembly: GCF_916048215.2. NCBI lineage: Eukaryota > Viridiplantae > Streptophyta > Magnoliopsida > Rosales > Rosaceae > Malus > Malus sylvestris. The sequence continues at coordinate 27,443,205 of NC_062264.1, forward strand.
GTACCCAATTTCATTGCTGCAAGAGCTGTTAGCATCTTCATCTATTATGGTTATATCAAAGTTTTGTGATCTTTCAATTTGTATTGGCACGTATTAGTCGATATCAGTTAGTAGTTCAGTTTCTTTGGATGAGACCATGACATATTATTTGATAAAAACTCCAGAATTCGAACATACTGACGATGAGGATTTTTCAGAAGTTAACTCTATTGACAAGAAAACAACTAAAAGCCTCTTCATTTGTAGTAGTTCATCACCCTTCGATTGTAATTGAACACCTGTTTGTGCTTGATTAAAACTATGCACCACGTCGGTGGTTTCGATGAACCTTTTCGTGGCGCTTCTCTGCGCTTGTACTCTACTTGCACAGGCTTTTTTGGCTCCATGGTTCAGCTTCTATGTTGTGCTCAACACTTTGCACATGAATTTTTGGCTCCACGGTACAATGCTTGGACATGGAGACTGAAAAAATTGAAATGGAATTAAAGACCAAAATCTGGGCAAAGGCCAGCAATGATAAAAAAAAAACAAATAGCCATCTCCACTAACTAATCTATCTAAACCCCTTCACATGTCCCATTCACAAATAAAATAAGAAAAAAATTTACTTACAGTTGCTCCTTCTCCAGGGTCATGATCTACTCTATGCATATGAATTTTTGGCTCCATGGTTCAATTGTTGGACATGGAAACGGAGAACTTTGGAAGCCGCAGCGAGGAAGAAGGAGAGTCATGCGACAAAGGGATATTTGGTAGAGTCCAGAGTCCAGACGTGGTTTGCCTTTTGCAATTTCTTTTTCCAAAAATTTAATAGATAACAGAAGTTTAAGGATAACAGAAAAAATAACAGAGTTAAAATTAGTGAGTGGGTGGACACGTGTCGCACATTTAGAGGGGCCACAGGGGTATTTGGGTGCAGAAAATCTGGACTCGTATGAGAGACCGGCGAAAACAAATAGAAAAATCCAGAAGACGCAACCCAAATAGAGGGTGAGTCGATGACGGACGCGTGGAGTGAATGGGCAAAACAGTCATTCGACTGTACAAATATGGAAATAGCAAGCGAGACAGAGGAAAAATGGAGGGGCAAAAACGTCCACACACTGGTCATCCACAGTGATCAGCCCTTACGGGTTTTAGTATATATGATGTCGAAATGGCAATGACGGGTGTAATTGAAGATAAAATCATCTACATCATTTGAATTTTTAGATCAACGAGCCCGAAACCTTGAAATAAAGAAAGCCCACCTCCGAAATGGTTTTGGTCGAGTCTGATTTTGAAAAGCAAGGTCTTTCCCATTCAGTAGACTTGATTTCAAGAGTCATCGACCCAACAATGGTTTATATGGAATTTACACATGCAATATTGGAGGAGAGGGGAATTAGACCTCAAACTATGTCCTCAGACGTAATTAATTTATATGAAAGAAATACAAAGGATGTAATAACCGAACTGAGTATAATACTTAGGTACTCATCAGTGAATATTTTATGTATTCACTGTTAGGAATGTCGGTACTACAAGATAGAGAATGCACAAGGTAAAGTAGAAAATGGACGCCAAGAATTTATGTGGTTCGGCAATTTATGCCTACGTCCACCAAACAAGGAATCTTCACTATATGAAAAAGATGAATACAACAAGAGTAGTCTTACCAAGCCAAAGACAAGGCTTGATGGATACAAGAAAGTATAACACACACTTTCTATCACTCTAAACTTCACTCACACAATGTGTAGTGGAACACTCTCACTCTCACTCTTGGAGTGGAACTCTAGCTTTGGACTTGATCTTTTGCTACTCACTCTTGGTTCTCAATTGGTTACATCACACCCATATTTATAGGTGAGGGCTTGGCATTCTACTAGTTTCTAGTTCCTTCTTCAAACCTCTAGTATAGAAAAATCTAGACTAGCCACATACTTGTAGCTTCTAGATCTTTTCATTTGCAACCAAGGAAGCTAGTACTCTCTAGCTTCTTCCATCAACTTAATAACATGCTACAATTGTCTAGCAAGCTCCAGCCTCATCTCTTGCTTACTAGAATAATCTAGAACATTGATCATGGGCTAGACCATATACCAACAATCTCCCCCTCCAGTCCATGAGGGAGGAATTCCGATCATGACTCCAAGTTACCTGGAGTTCATCCCAGCAGCCTTAATGCAGAATTCCAACTTTGATTTTGTGACTACCTTTGTCAACATGTCTGAAGAATTATTATCGGTATGAATCTTCTTCAGCTGCAGCAACTTGTTCTCGATAGCGTCTCTAATCCAGTGATAACGAATATCAATGTGCTTAGTGCGTGAATGATATGTAGTGTTCTTGCTCAAGTCCAGAGCACTCTGACTACCACAATAAACGCCATAATCACTTTGCTTCAAACCCAACTCTTGGAGAAACTGCTTCAGCCACAACAACTCCTTGCATGCTTCTGTAGCGGCTATGTATTCAGCCTCGGTTGTGGACAAAGCAACACACTTTTGCAACTTGGATTGCCAAGACACGGCTCCCCCGGCAAAAGTGAACAAGTACCCAGATGTAGATTTTCTACCATCCAGGTCACCTCCCATATCAACATCTGTAAATCCTTCCAAGATTGGTTTGGAACCACCAAAGCACAAGCACATCTTAGAAGTCCCCTTCAAATATCTGAGAATCCACTTAACGGCTTCCCAGTGGTCCTTCCCTGGATTAGATAGAAACCTGCTCACCACACCTACTGCATGAGCAATATCTGGTCGTGTGCACACCATTGCATACATGATACTTCCTACTGCTGAAGAGTAGGGAACAACTGCCATTTTCTCCTTTTCTTCATATGTTTTTGGACACGACTCTTTGCTCAACTTGATATGATTGGCTAAAGGTGAGCTTACCGGTTTGGCTGCTTTCATGTTGAACCTTTCAAGCACCCGTTCAACATACTTTTCTTGTGACAGCCACAACTTCTTGGATTTTCTGTCACGAATTATCTCCATGCCCAAAATCTGCTTGGCTGGCCCTAAGTCCTTCATGTCAAAGAACTTAGATAACTCTTCTTTGAGCTTTTTAATCATAGAAGCATCTTGTCCGACAATCAACATGTCATCAACATAAAGCAATAAGATGATGAATGTACCTCCAGAAAATTGTTTGATATGGACACAAGAGTCAGCATGAGTTCTCTTGTACCCATTACTCACCATGAATGAGTTGAACTTCTTATTCCACTGTCTCGGAGCCTGCTTAAGACCATATAAACTTTTCTTGAGCTTGCACACCAAATTTTCTTTACCTTTGACTTCAAAGCCTTTGGGTTGCTCCATGTATATCTCCTCTTCTAAATTGCCGTGGAGAAATGCAGTTTTAACATCTAACTGCTCGAGCTCAAGATCCATGCTTGCTGCCATACTAAGGATAACTCGAATGGAAGTCATCTTCACCACCGGTGAGAAAATCTCATCAAAGTCAACTCATTTCTTTTGACCAAAACCTTTGACAACCAAACGAGCACCTTGTCATGTTGTCGTCTCTTTTCAATTTGAACACCCACTTGTTTTTCAATGCTTTCCTGCCCTTTGGAAGCTCCACCAGCTCATAGGTATCATTCTTTGATAAGGAATCCATCTCCGACTACATTGCCTTCATCCATTTGTCACTGTCGTTATGAGCTCTGGCCTCCTCATATGTTTCGGGCTCTCCATAATTAGTCAACATGATATACTCTGATGAAGAATACTTGGTAGACGGTCTTCGACTTCTGATGGATCTTCTGACCTGATCTTCATTCTCTTGTAGGGCTGGAGGCTCCCCCTGATTGGGTTCTCCTTGAATCTACTCTTCTTGACTAGGCTCCCCCTGATCAGCAATCTCATGGTCTGGCACATCTTGATCAGGCTCCCCCTGATCAGCATTATCTGGTTCTGCAGGCACTTCATTGGCAGCTGCTTCAGGGATGTCATCGTGACTTTCTTCATCTTAAGCTAATGGATCAACTCCTCTGTCTGCGCCATCTGGTTGTGCTTCTTTATCCGAATCCCCAATTGTTTGATCTTCATAAAAGACCACGTCTCTACTTCGGATAAACTTCTTCTGGTATGGGTCCCATAATCTGTAACCAAAATCTTCATCGCCATAACCAAGAAAGATGCACGGTGTAGCTTTGTAGTCTAACTTCGATCTCTGCTCTTTGGGCACATGCACAAAAGCTTTGCAACCAAACACCTTCAGATGAGAGTAAGACACATCATTACCAGTCCATACTCTCTCCGGAACATCAAGACCTAATGGTACTGATGGAGATCGGTTGATCAAATAGCAGGCTGTCCTTACAGCTTCACCCCAGAACTGCTTAGATAACTTTGCAGTCCTCAGCATACACCTGACTTTCTCCATGATGGTTCGGTTCATTCTTTCAGCAACACCGTTATGTTGTGGAGTTCCAGGAACCGTCTTTTCATGACGTATGCCATGTTTCACATAATACTCCTAAACTGGTGAGATGTGTACTCACCGCCGTTGTCGCTACGAAGGCACTTGAGAGGTTTCCCAATTTCCCTCTCCACCATGGCATGAAACTCTTGGAATGTCTGAAACACTTGGTCTTTGGATTTCAACAAATACACCCAAACCTTTCGTGAAGCATCATCAATATAAGTAACAAAATATTTATTTCTTCCAAGTGACTCGACTTCCATGGGTCCACACACATCTGAATAAACAAGATCTAACAAATTTCCTTTCTTTGTAGATGGAACAGAAAAACTAACTCTTCTTTGTTTTCCGAATAAACAATGCTCACAAGAGTTTAACGACGTACCTTTGGCAAAGGGAATGTGAGACTTCTTTGCCAAAACTTGTAGGCCTTTCTCGCTTATGTGGCCTAGCCTCTTATGCCATAAGTCTAGAGATGAGTCCTCCACAGCATTCAACTCACCTTTCAAAACCTTGGCATTTGACCGGTACAACGTACAACAAAGTCGTGCTCTTGCTACCACCATTAAGCCTTTAGTAAGCTTCAATTTTCCTTCGCCAATATGGTGATAATATCCTTGTCGATCAAGGGTACCAATGGATATGAGATTGAGACGTATATCAGGAATATGTCTCACATCTTTCAACATCAATTGGCAGCCGAGATTAGTTCTTAGACATATATCACCAATTCCAAGAATTTTGGAATAGCTTTCATTCCCCATCTTCACTATGCCAAAGTCACCTTCTTTGTATGTACTGAAGAACTCCCGTTTGGACGTAGCATGGAAGGAAGCTCCATTGTCAAAGATCCATTCAATGTCTCTGTCAGAGTTGCCCATATGCAGACATTCACCAACAGACAATATTTCTGGTACATCACCACATATGACAGCAGTGGTATTGCCAGTATCATCTTTCTTCTGATTGTTTCCTTCCATTTGCTCTCTCTTCCAAACTCGACAATTTTTCTTCATATGGCCTTCTTTGCCACAATGGTGGCATGCACCCCTGAACCTTGACTTGGATCGGCTAGGACTCCTGCCATGACCTCTAGGCCATCTACTCTTGCTTCTTCCGCGGTTCTCTGTGACAAATACTTGGCTGCTATCTGTGCCAGAAGTCTTTCTCCTTGTTTCTTCATTGAGCATGCTATTTTTAACATTATCAAGGGTAAGAACACCATTAGAAGCAGAGTTACTTATACTCACCACAAAGGTCTCCCAACTGTCTGGCAAGGATCCAAGTAACAAGAGCGCTTGTAGCTCGTCCTCGATCGTCATTTTCATAGTAGCCAACTGGTTGATGATATTCTGGAAATTGTTCAAGTGTTCTGCTACACTTAAACCATCCTTGTACTTCACATTGATGAGCTCTTTGATCAAGAAGGCTTTCTTAGCTGGAGTCTTCTTCTCGAACAAGGACTCAAGCTTTGTCCAAAACTCGCGAGCATTGGTTTCATTAGACACATGGTGAAAAACACTATCGTCCACCCATTGTCTAATTGTGCCAATAGCCTTGCGATTCATCTTCTTCCACTCGGCATCGGACATGCTCTCTGGCTTAGCGGCATCTCCTTCAATTGGCTCATGCAGATCCTTGCAATAGAGAATGTCCTCCATCCTTGGCTTCCATGTTACCCAATTGGAGTTGGTAAGTTTGATCATAGTGCCACTTCCTTCCATCTCGCAGTATGAGCCAACCGGGCTCTGATACCACTTGTTAGGAATGTCGGTACTACAAGATAGAGAATGCACAAGGTAAAGTAGAAAATGGACGCCAAGAATTTATGTGGTTCGGCAATTTATGCCTACGTCCACCAAACAAGGAATCTTCACTATATGAAAAAGATGAATACAACAAGAGTAGTCTTACCAAGCCAAAGACAAGGCTTGATGGATACAAGAAAGTATAACACACACTTTCTATCACTCTAAACTTCACTCACACAATGTGTAGTGGAACACTCTCACTCTCACTCTTGGAGTGGAACTCTAGCTTTGGACTTGATCTTTTGCTACTCACTCTTGGTTCTCAATTGGTTACATCACACCCATATTTATAGGTGAGGGCTTGGCATTCTACTAGTTTCTAGTTCCTTCTTCAAACCTCTAGTATAGAAAAATCTAGACTAGCCACATACTTGTAGCTTCTAGATCTTTTCATTTGCAACCAAGGAAGCTAGTACTCTCTAGCTTCTTCCATCAACTTAATAACATGCTACAATTGTCTAGCAAGCTCCAGCCTCATCTCTTGCTTACTAGAATAATCTAGAACATTGATCATGGGCTGGACCATATACCAACATTCACCCAATTTACCCGTGTTCTTTGTTTTTTAATGTCCAAGAAAAAATAATAAGTTGTACATTATATTTTAAAGCAATAGGAACATTTCAAAATTAAGAAGAAAAATTACACGTCATGCTACAAGCTAAAGAACAAAAAAGAATGAAGAAAAAGCGAGATTCCTACACAAAGAAATGAAACACAAAAGATACATTACAAGTTCGATGGCTGAACTGCATTTTGACCCGGAAATAATCAATTTTCTCTCTAGCATCCAAAATTTCTTTCTCCAAGTCTTTGAATATTTGTTAATGTTGTGCTAGGATGGCACCAAATCAATTGGAAACTAACTCAAACTAACCTATAAGAAATTATCAAATGAAATGCAAGAATGAAATAAAAAAGACATCACGATTTCACAAAGTTCCTCAACAGTCAATGTAAATGGAGTACGTTCTCAAAGCAGTAGGAGCTCAACAATAATCCACTATCAATCAAATGGGAGTGTATATAAAGTGTTTGACAATATCACAATCCAAAACCTCAATACACTCAATATCTCTCACTCACAAAAAAAAAAAACCAAAACAGAAAAAAAACTGAGTATGATATATAATAAATAATTTCCTTTCTATACAAAGCTCAAAATTAATTTATAAAATACAACTTTGATAGAGTGATTACTAACCAAATGAGGGCAGCAGCTATCGTCTTTTTCTCTAACAATTGGGGCAGTCGGCGGCCTTTCTTTCCTCTTTGCTGACTACTAAGAACAAGTCCAGCCTTGGACAGTGCTCGGGGGACAGGGGAAAGGAAAGGGCCCGAGGCCCGGCGGACAACTCTCCAGCCTTGGAGAGCCCGAGTGAGGGTGGGAGCCCGAGCACAAGGGGGTGGGGAATTGACAGGCCTGCAGCCCGAGGGCCAGGCATTTTTTTTATTTTTTTTGTGTCAGCCCGAGGGCCTGCAGCCCCATTTCCATGTTTTTTTTTATTTTGTATTATTTAAATAAATAAAAAACTAATATTTTATTACCTATTGCCAAGGGGAGGGCTCCAATGATGAAGATGCAAAAGGTAATTACTGTTCATTAATGGTAGTTACTATTCATTAAAGGCAGTTACTATTCAATAGGGTGAATTGAATAATGGATTGCCAGAGGGGAGGACTCCAAGGGTGGAGTTGCTCTAAGGGCAGCAGCTGCTGCCATGTAAAAACCCTAGCCACATCACGTGGCTTCCACATGTGGGCTAAATAAAAGGCCTATTTAATGGGCTGGTGATCAATCCAAGCCTAATAGAATTCGGGTACAAATTCAACATTATGATAAGACACTTGTCAGGAACTAAACATTGTTAATCATTCACCACCCAACTTTAACGCCGGCTAACATAGAAGAGAAACATAGCAAGTGTTCATCTGCTACAGTGATGAAGAGATATGTTATCTTTGCACAATGTTATAGAATCGAATCCTATCGGTTCCAATCTAACATTAAAAAAAAAACATGGAAGAGAAACAAACAAAAGAAAAGAGCTTCAATAACCACATGGCACCTGTGCCTATAAAACACAAGCCAAAATATGAATACAAAGACAATAGTACTACCTCTTGGTGGTCCTCTTTCAGAAATAGGTCGCCGGCTTGTTCATCAGTGATTTTCCAACCTCTGTCTGTGTCAACTTTCACAAAAATATTAGTGTACTTCTGAACATCAAAGAAGTAGGATTTTCTACCCTCTTATTCTAAATAGTAGTGTACTTTTGAACATCAATTTAAGGGAGGAGGATTCTCAGATGTTGACGTGGCTTGACCCTAACCGTTCAAATAGGAGGGGAGGAAAAGGGAGAGATTAGGAGGGGAGAGAATCCTCCTCCTAGTTTGAGTCATCCTAGGCCAAGAAACATATGATGTGTAAACTAATTCTCGTAAAAATTGTTGATTTTGTTTTGGTAAATTGGGTGCAAAGGGATATAATTACTTTTTGCCCTCAAACATGTGTTGTGCATGTGACCAAGTTGGATGAAAAATTGGCAACTCTAATTTCAGTGGGTAAATTAGCTAATTTTACAAGTTCGGAGGGGGTAACCGACTAAAATTAAAGTTCAGGCAGGAAATTGATTGCTCCTTACAAGTTCAGGGGGGAATTGACAAATACCCTAAGTTTGAAATAGTGGAGAAGGCGACAGGTAAGTCATTATTATTGATTTATCTTTTAATGTTGTCTACGACTCTACTATGGTCATGATTATTTATATATACGTATAACTTAATGTTCATTGTTTATAGGTGTGAGGAACATAATGATTTGCCAAAGAAACTTTTTGTTAATATTAACTTAGATGTGTAAAGAACACACAAACGTATACATATTTTAATTAATTTTTCCCCATAAAAATACTAATCAAGTTTGTAATTTTCTTTCCTTTTGGTGACATGTTTTCATTTTCTTGTAGGTTGGAGTGCATGGGTTGCTTCAGTCTTTTTGGTAACATTGACATCTCATTTTGAACACAAAATTAAGGCCAAACATAGTGCATGCAGGATGTAAAAGCTTATAACGATGTATGAATCTTTTTTGGGGCACGAGACTGCTATTATGGGGATTAAAGTGCATTTGGATTGCCGAGTAGTAATTTGTACAATTCATTTAACTTATGCATATATGTTATATCATTAGGTAATCAATTTACTTTTATTTATTGCTGAAACTTTATTTTTTATTTTTTATTTTTTATTTTTTATTTTTATAATAGGTGTTTTATACTTGTTTAGGGATCTCTCTGGCAGTAGAAGAACTTAAGGGCGTGTTTACGTACCCATAATCAGAATGAAAATAAGGAATTCGGTTCTAATTACGGATAATTCTTGTGTTTACTACAATTTAGAGGAATCAACAGCGTGTGGACCCACACGAAAAGGGAATTCAATTCCTGAAATTTGAGGAATTGGACTCCCTCCATGGGTGAGGTATTTGGATTCCTGGATGGTGAAGGAATCAGCAATGCACTTCTACTTTCCTATTATGCCCTCTTATTCACAGATGCTTCAGCTTGGCGTTGGAGTTGGAGGAAGACAACTGGGAAGATGAATTTGGCTATTATGCCCTCTTATTCGACAGATGCTTCGGTGGGAACTGGGAAGATGAATTTGCCTAGTCAGCTTGGCGTTGGAGGAAGACAACAAGATGGCGATCGGAGTGCTCGAAGCGTTGCCTCCGCTGATACACGCGCTCGTGAGGGCGGAGAGTGAGCGGATGCGCAACGACTCGACATTGGCGCTCTATCACTTGACGCTGATGGAGAGCAACCGAGTCAAACTCGTTAAGTGGAGAGCAACCGAGTCAAACTCGTTAAAAATTCAATAAAGTATTAAAAATTCAATAAAGTATTAAAAAGCAAAAGTAGGAAGGGCATATATGGAAGATCAAAGGCTAAAAATTCAATAAAGTATTAAAAAATAAAAAAAAATAAAAAAGGTAATTAAAGGTGTGTGAATATCACAACCCAAAAACTTTTGCTTAGTCGCTGTAAACATGCTCGCTCCTACTATTTGCCATAGGCCCACGGTTATCTTCCCTTGGAAACTCTTTTCCATGAAAAATCCATTCCATCACACATACCACAAGATTCATGCTCAAGTTCAATAGCTATGTATTAATAACTTACACTTTACGTGCACGCACGTGAACAACTATCTTTAACATTTGCAAATAAGAATGTGCAACTATTCATACCAAAAAATAGTTAAAGAACACACAAATTACTTAATAAAATTCGAGAAATTCATCCTAGTGATTGAGACATTTGCTAAAACTTAGAACAAAAGAAGCTTCGACAACGGAATTGCACGCTTCAATGCAGAGTAGCTAGCGACATACGCCAAACCAACATATACAATTACAAAATAATGGAAACTAGACAAGGTAGTATCTCCAATTAAGAATGCATTACATTATGTGTCGATGTTTACTTATTACATCAATTATTATGCCCGGTTTTTCGGTTTGATTCGAAAATTAGTACTACTTCAAAGATCCCTAATGTTTTATTTAATAGACCTTTCCATGCATATCATGTAATGCAAGAAGTTTCAAGGACTAATTAAATATTGAAAATGATGGTGATCACAAAAGGGATTATTCAAACTAAAAACTGGAGGTCTCGGGTTCAAAACCCGCTGATAGTGTGGAAGCCAGACTTGTTGTCAGGGGGAAGCTAAAATGCTTCTGTGAGTCTTCCCGGCCCCCAAAAGGTGGATAACCGTGGCTTGCCATCAGTTTTCCCACTTTTTTTTTTTTTTAAATGCCTTCATTGTACAAACTAATGAAACCTAAAGAGTTTTTTAACATATTTAAGAACACTAATCACTGATCATCTCGTTAAAGAAGAAGAGGACGTGAAATTGACCAAACGCAAACACAACGCCGTGGGGGACATGATAAGAGTAGATAATCTATGGGTGTGTTTAGATTGTGAATTAGGTTTCCTCTTTAGACGGATTTACGATAACATGTCAAGTATCTGATAAACAAATCACTCTGGTTTCTAAATTGTAGCTTTCTCTCTAAATAACTTCCTTCTCAATCTCTCATTAATCAGTACCTATCTCTATGTGCACGTTTTTGTTTTTCCACTTTGTACAAGTTGACAAATCTAAAACATAAACGTGCTAATCACTCCACCATCGTTCCTTCTTAAAAGAGGGGCAACATCTCTCTTTACGTGTTCCTGCATTGCAAATTCGAATTGGATTAAAAATTAATCAAAATTAATCAAAATTAATTATTTAGTTACGCTTTCCTAAACCAGGATTAATAATTTAATCAAGTAACAAATTGCAAGTTGCAAACTTGTTTTTTATAGCCAACGTGGAAGTAATACAATACAAACTTTGCTTTATCTTCTTCTTCTGTCTTTTCTTTGATCAAGCTAAGAGTTGACGGAGAAGATAGTGAGCAATCTGATAAATTATATTTACAACACTTGTGTTTTGTACTGAGTTTCGCTTTTGTAAGAGATGTGATTAATAATGCACTCGAATGCATGTCAATAATGTGATCGGATGTATGCATAACCTTTAGCATTATTAAACTTAGCAACTTTGGAAATTTGTATTTGGGATCTTTTACCAACAGGTTGTGGTCTACAAGGAGCGACATTCAAACTTATATACAAAGGTACAAACACATTGCCTTGACTAAATGAGATAACACGCATTTGCTGCTCTTTATTTGTTTATGATTTTAGTTGTTGTTTCACACCAATCAATAATTCAGACAGCTCATTGTCAGTAAAAGTTCACAACTAACTCTACACTGGCGAATAACGAACTCGTGCAAAAGATGAAGATTGGATCAAAGAAAAAGAAAAAAACAGGAAACCACAAAACTGCTTATGTCTGTTTTCTTCTTAATAATGGCTGCAATGTCTATACAGTTAGTAGCCAAGATTGAATCTAAAATCCCAGATCTTCAAAGAACAAAACTAGTGGACTAACATACGGGGACAGGTTTTGTAAATGCCCCGTTTATGTAAGAGAAAGTGGTTAATAATATGATCGAAATTAATGTATGTCGATAATGTGGTCGGATGCACGTCAATGTGTGGTTGGACCTATGTAGAACTCATTTGGTGGATGGAAAGTGCGGGAAGAGGGAGGAAAATACATTCTCAGAATTCAAATTTTACTGTGAAAAAATACTACCATCCATCCACAAATAATTACTCAAAATATTGGCTAAGGGAAACAAACCATTAATTAATTGTACTTCTTTCTGAATACTGAAATCCATATACAAAAATATTTTACAACCATCAACGGGTGGTTCGGCCTAAACGTCAATTATTAATCGCTTTCTGACAAAAATAAATAAGAGGAAAAGAAAAAGATTGAACATATTTTGTGAATAAATAGAATTAGATGATGTAAAAGCCTGTGCTGGACGAGCAGATGAATGTCAAAACATGTGCTCATCTTGTATCTGAGAAAATGCCTTTGAGCAGTGAAAACCGCAAGATTATACTTTGGACTCACCAATCACGTCGTCTTTCAATGGACTCTCTGATATTCCCTCCTTCAGCGGTTTCAGATCCTCTTCTGACAAATGACTTGGGAGGACCTTGGATTGCTTCTCAGTCTCCACGGCCCAGCTGTATACAATCATGCCAAGAACAGCTAGAGCCATGCCAAGCAAGTTTTTGAATGTGAGCTGGGAATCGAAGAGTAGCCACCCCAATGTCAGGACACATACTGTTTTCATGTGGCCCAAAACCTGGAAAGAGACAGCTGAGAAGCGGCCGATGCAGAGGTACTGGCTGATGTTGCAAAACACTGCTAGGGAGCATGAGAGTAAGATGAAAAACTGCATATAATGGGATCACACATAGCACAGCAGCTTCATTAGAAATAGTTCCTCGAAAACTCAGAAGCAGATTAAGATCAAATAGAAGAAGCACTTACAAATGCACCAGTAGACAACTTGTAATCAGTGAGAAGTTTTCCGGTAAGAAAGTAATCAACGAATGGACCAAGAATGAGAAGGGACAGAGCTTGAATGGGAGCTGTCTTGCTGAGCAATTCAAAAGAGCCTATCGAGTATTTCTTTTGTAAGGAACCTATTGACTGTTGCTCAATCAACAAGAATGTCAGATCAACAATTCGACGTTCTTATGCCTAAACTCAGATTCATGGTATAACTTTAAAAGGTCGTACCCAGTGCACAAGGCTCCCGCTTTACGCAGGGTCTGGAAGAGGTGAATGTCGGCTAGCCTTACCCCCATTTATGGAGAGGCTGCTCCCAAGTCTCGAACCCGAGACCCACCGCTCATGGGCGAAGGCACTTGCCATGGTATAACTTTAAAAAGAAAAAAAAAGAAAAAAAGAAAAAAAGAGAAAATGAGAGAAATACTCACAATTTGTTGTAGGGATGTACACAAGATAGCCACACAGGCACACAGAAAGCCTTTAGCATTGACTTTCACGTCGGTCACAGTACATATACCCACGCCTACAACCACTACTGCCACCGCAATCTTGACTTCCCGTGAAAAATGCTTTCCATGAAGAATCCATTCCATCACACAAACCACCGGAATCATGCTCAACTTCGATATCTACACCATTGTCACAATGGAGAAGATCAGAAATCAGATCACAACTATGCACTAAAGGACAAATGATTAGGCTAATAAAATGATGTTCACCTGATAAAATCCGACAGAGTTAAGCATGAGGCTCAAGTTCATCCCGGTGATTGAGGCATTGGCAACAAGTGAGAACCAAACAAGTTCCCATAGAGGAACATGCTTTGATGCAGAGTAACCGGTGGCATTGGACACCAGACCGACCAAAGCGGTAACAGAGAAATGGAATCCGGTCAAAGTTGTAGCTGCAAAGAAAAATATACAATCATCAATTACCAGAAACCAATCCGCCAATGAATTCAACAATTGCTGTGTGACATAAGCATGCTCTTGCAGACACCTTCAATGAGATCTCCTTATGAATCTAGGTCATAAACAAAGCTGAATCATGCGTAGTAATTTCAAATGAAATGTAGCTAGATCTACGGGGAATGATGACAAGTCAAAAAAGGCTGGCCATAGCTGAAGCTGCCACGAGTGGCAAATAACGGTCCAATCGAACATGGAATATTATATTGGAATCTAACTGAATTATTGGTCCCTTGTGAATTTGAGGCCAGAAAACAATCAATCAACATTTCAAAATTCGGGAAAAAAGCAGTTCATCCTCAGATTCATGGCATCTACAAAAATTCGAGTATCTTCCCACAAATCAGGAAAATAAAAGCAACCCATTATTCAACAAGGAAAACACTAAAAACCCATCAATAAAAAAGAAATTCCCACTTCAGATCTGTAATTAAATTCAAGATTAGGACAGAACCCAGAAGAAAAATAAGATAAAATTGGCAAATTAACACAGTTACAAGAAGGAGATGAACTGACCGAAGCCGAAAGCAAAGCCGTGGGGAGACATGAGCTGCTTGTTGGCCATAATAATGCCCACAGAGCTCACAATATTCATCCCCCAAGCTCCCACATCGGACACAGGAGACTTCTTTTCCTTCTCCATCTCTGCAATTCCGAGCGCGAATCAAAAACACCCAAAAACCTTTTTTCCAAATCCTCTCTTCCCCTACTTTGGATCTTGGTTTTTGAATTGTGATGGGAAGAGAGGTGGACAACAAAAGCAGACAGAGTTGCAGGCTGCAGAAGTCGGTCACCACCTCCCTCGAGAGACCAAGCTAAAGAGCAATGGGGGCTCTATATAAACAGAAAAATAAAAACAACGTATAAGACAAAGGGATGGCTTTGGGATATATTGGCTGGCTAATTTAAATTTTTTTTTCCTTTTTTCTTTTTTCTTTTTTTTTCTTTTTTTTTCTTTTTTTCTTTTTTTTCCTTCTTTTTTTCTTTTTTTTTTCCTTTTTTTTCTTTTTTTCTTTTTTTCTTTTGATGTATCTCTCAGCAATCCAGCATGTTAGCCTCATATGGCCTCACATTCAGATCCATTACCATTTTTAATAAATATCAAAATACTTATTTGGGACTCATGGATCAATTTTGAGTATGTGGGTTTTGATGGGATTTACCCTAATTTCGTTTTCCTAACTTGGTTCCAACTTTGGTACCTTTTTTTTCCTAGTCATTAGGAAAATTTCATGATTCGCTCTTTCATCTAGTATTAACTTTTAAATTTTGGATATGTGAAATCACTTGAACTTTCATGTGGATGGGAGCATAAATTACAATGTTTGATAAAGTTAAGAAAGTAAATGCAAAATATAAAGTAAAAATGGGTAGGGAAATTAAAAAATATATATTGAAAATGAAGAGCTAATTAAGTTCAATATTTAATAAGGTTAATGTTATTTTACAATTTTGGGCATTGCAGCCAAAGTGATTGAGATCTATAATATATTTTGCAATATGCATAAATAAAAGCCGTTATAATTTTGGTAAAAAGTAAAACAGAAGACAATAAACATCAATAGACCGCATACAAAGTTTACAAACTGCAGTTTCGTGCTCATTTATTGTTGTTTACCGATCAACTAATCATTAAGTTCGACCTTTGATTGAAAATTCTAACGGATCTGCTTGTATTTATATTCCTATTTTTATATTTTCATTGAAAATCATTTATGGTATTTTTACTCTCTCTTTTCATTTTCTTTGTAAAGGTGTAGAATTGTAGCCGTGAAATGATGTAGTCATCATGATAGTGTTTGTCTTTTGGACCATGCACATAGCAAACACAAAATTTTGGATTCAATTATCACCTTCGATATATGATTGAAACTAGAAGCCATGGAAGATGTCAAATTACGTTAGGATCGAGTTTAGCTAGTACGACATTATAGGTTTAGCCAATGCGGTAATATGGCTCTCGAATGTCCGCAGAGAGCGGCAACATGAATTTATCCTTTATTTTGTTTTTGTTTAATAATTTACAGGAATTGTCTTGGAGTTTAATTTTGATTTCTCTTTAAAAGAGTTTACTGGTGTGATTGCTCTCTATAAGAGAGTTGCTTGATTTTAATTTTCATTTTGGTGTGCAACCTGCTTTGGATCTACGTGTAAAAGGTGAAGTTGTGTGATTCGCTGGATTTACTTAACTGGGTGTTTTGAGATCGTGGTAGTGATTAGATGATACGACTTGACCTATGGGCATCGTACTCCGTCTGACATGAGGTTTAACAGTTTTATGTTCGGTGTAATCTTGCAGTTCTTGATGAGCTCGGACGAGTGCTTGAAATCGACTTATTGTTTTACTATTAGTAATGCTTTACTCCAAAAATTTTGAATTTAGTTTGCAAGAATAATTTAAGAAATGAACTCCTCATAATATATAGTTGTAATACTTTCTTTTTAATGAATGAAATATCGTATTATTTTAAAAAAATCTAAGCAAATGTGAAGTGTTAAAAGTCACTATAGCATTAAACAGCGGTGACACTCCAGATTTGCACTTTACGTGTACAAGCTTTGCAAGCTGATCACGCGTTTAATGAATTGGATGCAAATGCAAAATGCATGAACATATGGTGTCAAAAATTAAATTTAAAATTTAAACCCCACATGTGAGAATTGAGAAATCTGGACGCAACCCATGAAACCTACAGATCCCCAAAAGTGTTGAATTTTGATTCTTTCTTTTACTTTGACCCGGCAGATAAGGAAATAATTTTGACTCTTCAATGAATAAGGAGAGTTCTTCTCAAGACCCCATGAAGCTGTTTTACATAACTTTATATTTATGATCGAAATTAATTATATTATAAATCATTATGTAAAGATTATATTTATAAAATAATTAATTAAATATAAGATTGTTTGGTTATCAAACTATATAAAAATAAATTGACTAATTCAATAAATGAATCATAAATTATCTATCTATTTGTTACAATTTATTGATTAAGTGATATTTACAGAGTAATTTAAAATATGAATAGTTTGAATCATCCAAGTGAAGAGGAATGTATTTAACTCAACACAAATATAATACATCATCGTCATCCATGTGAGTCTAACATGAGACTTCTCACTTACAAGTGAAGAGGAATATCATTCAACGTAGTTTTAGCCGGTTCATCGTTGTATTTAAAATCAAGAGTTGAGATTAAAACATTAAAAACACATTCATTTAATCTACCTATGATATCAAATCTAACTACGATGGACCATATATTATTGGACACTAGGAGACCAAAACAACATTTATGTGATATTATGTATGAATACTCATTTAATAAAATGAGTAAATTGACAAGATTATGTGATGGTACGACTGATCGCCACACCAAATAACACTTATTTTCTGCACTTTTAAAGATAATAGAATTAAAAATGTCGAATTCTGATTTAGAAAAGATAATTTAATTACTTTAGATCCACTAACATTTAAATTCTCAAATGTAAAGAAAAAAAAAGGAAAAAACGTATAGTTCCCAGCCAAAGAATTAAGAAAAAAACAAAGAAACTTACGTTGTTCCTCTGTATTTTCCTCAAACATACACAAGTTGTTTAGACTGAAGCCAAAACGCGAGCAAAAGAAAGTTTGAGCAGGCTAGCAACTTAGCGACACCACCAACCTACATGACAAATTCATATTAAATTAATAAATGGAAGCAATTTAAGAGCATCATAATAATAACACGAATATACTTTCTAGGAGGCGTCTTCTTTTTCTTGTTATTTGATTTTTATGTTCGATTTCTTTCTATAAATAATTTTAAAAAAGAAAAACTAATGAAATGAATTTGAAAATTTTGAGTTTTAACGATAAAGACAACATAAAGGGTAAAGTGAATAGTATCATATTTGACTTTTTAGTGTAAAAATGTGGTTTTTCGTTAAAGTAAATAGTACCACGAGTTTTTCGTTAAAACTCCTTTTAAAAAATGAATAAAATTTCTTGTCGATGGAGCATGCTAAAACCCTCAAGCAAAATATTATACAATCGGTTTTCATCCAATTAGAGTTTTGGTCATTTAATTAAAAGTTTGTTAGTGATTGTAAACTTTTCAAAATGTCACGCAATAATGGTCGTTTTAGATAATCGTGATTAAAACTTTTTTTATATTTTGGACAAAAAATTTAATGGTGCGACCCAAAAGCACGAATGATTCACAAGTGATAAATTCACAAACCAATTCTTAAGAATTTTTAATTCAGATCACAAACCTTCAATTGGACCAAGGTACAGGGACCAATAATCGAATTAAGAAAACTTAAATGAATATATGAATTAAGGAAACTTACATGAATATATGAATTCTCACACCCGTGCTTGTGCCTTCGTTTTTGCGTGGCAGACTTGTGACTCTGGAGAAAACGTTCAAGTTCGCCCGATTTGCTTGAGCAAGGAGAGGGTTTTCTAGTATGCATCGGTGTATAATATGACCTGAATCGTTGGCCACACATTCAAATCCCTGATCGGAGTCCTGTTCAAAATTCGCCGAATGTTGCGGCACGGCAGATTACGCTTCCTTTCATCAAAATTCCACGTTTCCTTGCACTTTACGTAGCTACCAAGAATACAGAGAGCTTGACGCACACAACATGAATAACGGCAAAACAATTCTTCAACAGATTCTCCAGGAACCAGGCAGTGAACCTATAATACATACAAATACGATACATATACAATCAATAGTGGTACTTGCCGTGCGAATAATGATTTGAATGTTGGTAATCAACTTCAGGAACATAAGCATCTGATCCAAAGAGCCCAACAGGGTCCTTCCCTCGGGCTCACGATGGAATTCGTTGTCCTTTATGTAGGCCTCAATTTCTGCAATGACCGAGTTCAGATTTGAATCTCGTCATTCTTCTAGTGCCTTCAGAAAGTTGTCTGAGATGGTATTCAGCATCTTCCTGAATTGGGATTTGTATTTTTTTTGACAAGAGAGTGCCCTGCCGTATGTTATAAGCATTGAGCCATTTAGCTTAAAGATTTTTGTCCTCTTGCTTTTCTACAAAGAATATTAAACTTCTGTAACAACTTACATATAGGAATGCTTTAAGAGCAACAGCATTGTATCTGTTGGCAGAGAGCGTTTAAAAACCTCGCCAGCCATGCCCAACATTCTTTCAGGCCATGCGCATTTTGGACCCTAGAAATTTCCGTCTGCAAAAGCATTCCGAGTTAGATGCTAATGCAAATAAGCAGCAACACTTGATCATAGTGACCATAACTAAAGATGACAAAATAACATTAAAAATCCAAGCAGTAAGATCGTAGAGTCAAACCTGAACCAGTGCCCCATACAGTTTCATATAGGTTCTAATCGTGTCAAATAATTGTCAACATTTTCGATCTTTCCTTCGTCTTCTTTGAATCCAATAGCTTTATAATAAGGCTCTTGTGATTGAAATGCCGACTGCAGTAAAAGATATGTCAAGAGACATTTCCAGAAAATCAAATTCCACCTTGATACAGAAAATGTCAAACAGATATGGAATCGTATGGGTGGCACAGTCGGTTTGGTCGACCTGTTTTCAGTTCGGACAGCCCGGTCCGCCCCAGTTCGGTTCCTAGTCCAGCAGTTCGGTTTGACCCAGTCTGACTAAATTTGGTTCGGTTTAGGGGTTTAGCGGTTAGGGGTTTAGAGTTTAGGATAATTTTAAATTTCTTCATTCAAACATAGTGTAATAGGCGATATGTGAAATCCTGTTCCTGGATTTCACCGTTATAATCTATGTATTCGTATTATTAGGATTTTATATTATTTTTTGAGAATTTATTTTAATTTGTTTGAATTTAGATTTTTTATTAAACTAGTTACGAAACGTGAAGTGTGAAAATTATTTATTTAAAATTCGTAAGCATTTCGAGGTCACAATTTATATCTTTGCATAGAGCTCGATCTCACGAACGCGTAGGTGTAAACCGTTCGTGAAACGAAGCTATAACAAAGAAATTAGAGAGCGAACAAAAAAAAGCAGGGACTGGATGCTGCCAAGTGGCAGCGGGAGAGAAAAGAAGATGAGGTTGTGGGAGAGAAAAGGAGGGGAGGAGTGACCAATGGAAGGGGTAGAAATGAGGGGAGATGAGAGACTCGAAATGGCTTATTTTTGACCCGGCCATATCTCCTTCATCCGACTTCCGTTTTGGGTGATCTTGATGTCCATGGAAAGCTCTTGACGAGTCCTACATCTATGTAGTGTTAGATTTCTATTTTTATTTTCCATTTTTCAAGGCTGAAGCCACAAAGTGCCGAGGGTTTTTCGGCGAGTTTTCTCACTTTACAGTGATTCCGACAATGATTACCGTCTATCACAATCACCAATAGACTCCCCTCAACCCCTAGAGCAAGGCCCAAGCATTGGATGTGGCGTCAGAGTTCGTTTTGACGATGAATCGAGGAACACCCATTTCTAAGGTTTCCGGTGGGTTTGGACTAAATTGAGACACTTCCCCGCCGAATTGTACTTGGCCATAGGTATGAAAATTGTTCCCCTCACTGAGATATAATTGCCTATAAAATTTGGTAATTTTTGGAAATTGTTGAATTTTCTGGCGAGTCGGGACGGTCGACCTCCACGGGTGGCGGCGCTTTGGCCAGTGGGGCGACGATGCCTTTCTAAGTTCAATTAGATGTCCTGAATTTGTATTTGATCTTCGTATGACGTGGTTTGATCGTTTGAACCTAATTTCATTATACTTGATCAAAATATGAATCAACGATCCGACCATCGGATCGTGATGAAATTTTAGTATGTTGTTCTAGAGACATAATTTGGATTTTAGAAGATTACAGATCTAAAATCTGATTTGCAGATCTTCCGGATCAAATTACGTAGGGATGTGGACTCCACCGTTAATCAGAAGTTGACTTTTGGTCAATAGGTATTCATTTAAATTACTAAAATTAGTATTACTAGAGACTCAGTGAGGCTTTGCGGACTTGTCTTGGTGAGTGACCTTAATATATGTGATATGGTTATTACCCTGTTTTCTTATATTAGTATCCTTTGTGGATATGACATGGTTTTATGAATGTGTTTTCTATTAAAGTGTGATTTTTATAATTGGCCATTGATCTATATTTATCAAATGTGATTTGATTTGTAGATTGGAAATATTTATGAAAAGTGATTTGAAGTGCATATTGAAATGCTTGTTAAACTAAGGGCTAGTAGGGGATCGTTACCCTAGTGTCACGGCGTTAGGTGACACCGAGTACATGGATGATCCTGCTTGGTTAATCCGCTTTAGGGGACCATACTATTTATGGATCGCGCTTGGTTAATCCGTGTTGGGCGATCCTTATGGCCATTTATACTTAGGGGTGATCATGCTTGGTTAATCCGCGTTGGGTGATCACTGCCTAACAATTTTGTAGGTGTGACTCTGCTTGGTTAATCCGCGTTGGGGGTCACTACCTACCTGATTATCTTGACCCTGCTTGGTTGATCTGCATTGGGGGTCACTAGTGGTCCTGCTTGTTTAATCCGCATTGGGGGACCATACTATATATGGATCGTGCTTGGTTAATCCGTATTGGGCGATCCTTATAGCCATGTATGCTTATGAGTGATCATGTTTAGTTAATCCGCATTGGGTGATCACTTCCTAACAGCTGTATGAGTGACTCTGCTTGGTTAATCTGCATTGGAGGGTCACTGCCTACTTGGTTATTTTCTCAGGGATGGCTCTGCTTGGTTAATCCGCTTTGGGGGGCCACTTCCTATTTGGTTACTTATGTAGGCTTCGGCCGAACTGCATCCCTCTAGCCCTAGTTTTTAATGTACATATGAATGATCGATTTTGAGAATCTTGTGGTTTGAATTAGAAAAGTCGTTGGATGTTTGGGTGACTCATTCGGAGTTTTCAATGACTTGATTATGATTTCATAAAGCATGATTCTATACGTGATGTTTATAGATTGTGATTGATGGTCTATTTTTATTGAATATTACATACTTGTATTATTGTCACTCACCCGAACTTCGCAGCTTATCTAAGTTCTGATTTGCCCAGTGCACCATTCCATGATGTAGGCACTGATTTTACATGTGACGGGTCTGGGTAGATTATGAGAAACCAATTGATATTTTGGTTCCGTTGAGTGGTCCGGAACTCGATGTGGTTGGATTCCGTTAAGTGGTCCGGAATCCTTACTCTTGCACATTTCCAAAAGGTTAGTCTAGAACCCTAGATTCAAGTGAATGAGAATTATCCACATTAGACCTTGTGAATATAAATTAGATTTGCCTTGTTACTCATAATCCAAGTAGGGAATTATATAGAGTTCTTTAATTAAACTCGTGAAATGATATGTTATCGTATTGATTGATTAACGTAGTTAAATGCTATGATCATGCATCCTTGATTCATGAATGGATTAATTGACGGGATTGTGGAATGACGTTGGATATGATTGTTATTATTATGATTATTTTAGTTGATTAATGTGGTTTGTGAATAATATTGTGCTTCGTTGGTTATAGGATATGTTTTATGTTGTGGATGGAGGTATCATGTTGAAAACGTAGTGATTTATATGATGGATGGAATGGAAACTTTGAATGTCATGTGGGTTGTTAAGTAGCCTTGAACCTAGTAAATTCATGTTGTTAAGTTCTAATAATTGATTGAGGAATGCTATGCTTTTCGATTTGAACATACTGTGATAAACGTCAAAGTGTAATGAATGGTGAACTACGAATGGCTTGATCCTTATTGAGGGTACGTAGGCAGTCTAACGAGAATGTTAAATGCAGCCATGAAGTGTACAAAAAAATAACTACTCAATTTGAGGCTTGAGCGTGCTTGGTACATATTCTGGAGGCGGGTATGTTAGATATACAGATACTTAGTGACGTCACGTGTCGATCCTGAACGTATGTCAAGATTGGAGCGTGACACAATATACATGAAAATTTGAATTGAACCGCCAATTCGAGAAATCAGAATCGTCTAAGACTGGGGGGAAGGGGTTTACAAAGTCGGCGCTTCGTCTTCGTCCTTCGCACACTTCAAGACAGTGTCGTTCGGGTGCAAACGCCTAACATCCAACACCGATCTCCCTGACCAAGACCCCTTCGATTCCCATTTTTCCAATTTTTTCAATTTCATAAAACAACTCACTGTTTCATACAAATATCATACAACCTTCTCTCTTTTTTTTTTTTCTTTCAGTTCCTTATATATCAATAAAGGACTTCCTTTAACAGGGGATGACCATTCCCGTTTCTATATGTAGAAATGATATACCAATGAGATCAAAATATGGATACACGAGCGGAGGGAACCAGAACCGGGATTAGCCGTCCTTATTGGGCGCAGGACTTCCTCTTATCACGACTAAACGGAAAAGAGATATCTGATTGGAGAGTCAATGTGGGACCTTAAAGCAGGTGAGAAACCGATAGACACTTTACTATTGATTTTTTGCTTACTTAGTACACTCAAAAGGACATTTTAGCTAGATGTTACCTCGTTTACTCCGGATAAATTCAAATCACCATTTACCAGGTGGGCACAAAGAATTCTAGCCACATAAACGATTGGAAAGCGAAGTCCTGCTCAACAGGTGAACTACTGAGCTGCACGATATTGACGCATTTGGGGCCAAAGTAAGAAATGAGATAAGTTCATTAATTGACGTGACATATATACACATCACTTGCCATAAACACGCAATCAATTATCAACTTCATTTTTCTTTCATTTAACAATGAGTCACATGAAATCCCAAAATAACAAGGAAAGCTACCTGTCATATGCCACACAACGCGTTGCATGTCTCCCATCAGAATGCTTTAGGTTGTTACTAACAAATTCTAGCAATGTAGGAATCAGAAAAGGTAAACATAACATAGACAAAGCATTAACGTATGGTGCTGATTACATCCTCACGCCGATCCAATTGTGCAAGAGGAATGAAACCAAACCATCATACGCGTAACGTGAAACAACCTTAAGCATATGCCAACCACGACTTTATGAAGAATTACAGGAAGGCGTCCTTCTCGAGCAACTTTAGTACGTCGTTTTGGTTGTTCAGCTTGGCAACGTCGATCGGAGTCTTGCCATCCATGTTCTGGAGAGTGCTGCAGATTCCAAAAACAAAAAAGTATTGAGTAACCTAAGAGTGGGGCAAAATATAATTCATATAGAAAACTTAAAATGTTAACAAAGGGCTTACACAGCTGCGCCATTCTCAAGTAGAAGTGCCACGCATTCCTTCCTGCCATAACCGGCTGCATAATGAAGTGCGGTGTTTTTGTTCTTATCAAGAGCATCGACTCTTGCTCCAGCCTCGAGTAGAACTTGAGCACACTTCACCTGAAATAATAAACATATAAATACCACTGTATATTAAGGTAGAAAACCAACGTACTCTATCCCCCAACCCCTTTTTTCTTCATGAGCATTTAGTTTTAGCAGTAGCTTGTGCTTGTATCTGAACTGCATGATTGACCCATATGCGCAAATGCTCCATTACCCGACGATAACAAGTATCGTCACGCAGAAACAAGTAAAAAGAGAGGGACTCCGAAAGATCTCATACCTCACCATATCCGCATGCAAAATGTAATGCTGTCCTCCCTTCTGAATCTTCCTCATCCTTGTCAGCACCAGAGGCTAGGGCAGCTTTCAAACCCTATTTGACAGATTGAAAACTTAAGCACTTGCACATCTGCTAACTTGGACTAGACATGTCGAATATATACAAATCAAAGTTTAGCAAACAGGTATATTCCCTGACACCATATGCTACGAAATCAGAACTCATGCAAGCTAACTAATAGGCCTAATTAGCATGAAAAGCCTGGGATGAAAACCAATGAGTTTGAAAACAGAAATAAGTTTAAAAAAAAAAAATAGATAAACATATTAAAAAGGGTGGTGCTATCCGGGTAAGTTCTGAAATTTTTCAAATACCATAATCATTCTTCAATTGCAAAATTTCTTATTAACAGCAAGATCCAACTAAATGGCACATGAAAGGGGTTAAGAGCAGACAATGGTGTATTCTACCTCCACATCACCAACACTAGCAGTTTGATGAACAATTGATTCATCTTCATTTCCAGCATCTTCAGCTTCTTCTGGTGGTTCAGCAGAAGTAGCTGCATCCCCAACTGCAAGACCCATTGCTTCTCCCAACTTCTGCAAAACATCTTTATCGTTCCAGTATCTGCAAAGCAGAATTTCCTTCTTTAGCTCACCCAAAGTTTGTACTCAAGTAAACCCAATTCCAATACCATGTGTTAAGAAAGAAAAAGTTAAAGCTCAAGCGTATGGTTCCCAACTTCCATAACATAACAAATCTAGGATTACTAACCTCATCATAGCAGCTGGACCACCAGTTTCTATTTCTTCCAAAATAGGCTTCAAAGAAGGATCTTCTTTGATACGTGACATGCGTTCCTCAAGCTGATCTTTGCTTGATGGATTGGCGAAACTCTCAAGCATGGTATTCATAGATGGATCCTGCAGTAGAAAAATCAATAAGCTTGAAATTTCAATCAACCAAACGACTTCCATTTACAAATCTAAGAATAAATCAAATATAATCACAAATGCAGAAAGACCGGATATACCTGCATCAATGCATTACCGAGGCGCTCGGCCATGGTCATGAACTGAGGATTCTGCATAACCTGTTGCATGGTGGAATAGTATTCTTGGCTATCAAACTGAGGGACACCTTCATCAACTGACACACCTTGAAAAGTTTTCTGAAGTTGTTCTGCCATCTGATTGAATGAAGGATCTTTTGATATCTGTTCAGCTAGTTCCTTTATGCTAGGATCCTGTGCATATGACATATAAGACACTTGTGAGCAAGAACCACAGACTGATTGAACTTCAGAACTCAAGCTCTCAACATTAAAATTTTTAAAGTTATATTAGTACTTGAGTTTTGGATTGGTAGCACAGTTTCACCCATTTCACATCGAGGCATAATGCCCCCATTACTAGAGAATTCAATACATTGTGAAATGGATGGCATAGTGCACATTGCTCGCTGAAATTCAGCGTAAAAAAAGCCTATGCACAGCTATAGATGTCCGAGAGAATTGGATAAATTATACTTTTAATTTTTAATTATAATCGAAATTATTCTTCTGGCGTGCTCAGTCATTCAACTGTTTTCAAACTCAAAATGTAATAGAAGCAATAACATACATTCAGCAAGCCAGTCATGGCTGAGAAATCAAAAGGATTGGGAGGAAATCCACCCTCTGGAAGTTGGAAAGGGGTAGCCCCTGGTTGTCCAGACAGTGAGTCTCCAGACGATGCCTCAGACTTGGAACTTTTGTTCTCTGTTGTTTCAGGTTTGGAGCTTTTGTTCTCTGTTGGAACTGGCTTTTCGCCTGAAAAATGTAAGATGAACGTGAGAGTGGCACACTCAAAAAATTCCAAAAGACATTTCCGTCTTCAGCATTCAGTTCAAATGAAAAAAAAAAACAAATAACAAAAGGATATGGGTAATAGTAATCCAACTAGCCAATTATCAAGCTTCAGTATAAATCCGATTCCCCGCTCACCTATACCCTTGGTAATTTGGATTTTCAGATTTATATATGAACGTGAGAGTGGCACACTCAACCCAAACAAACTGCTTCACCGCTCACCTATACCCTTGGTGCTATAAATCCGAATAAAAAACCAATATATAAAACTGGCTACTAACCAAAGCATCCTTTGATCAATTTAAGAATCATATAAAATTAAACACCAAAATCTGCAAGAATTTTCAGCAAAACAAAGAATACTTCTGTCCCACCGTCGTACATCCTATTCCAATCCAGCTCCTACATGTATATGTATACATATTATATATATTGTTTTAGATCAATCAACCTCAGCAGATTGACAGAAATCCAGATATGCTTGAATATCCAATCAAATCAACACACAAAAATATAATTCAACAGTATGACGCAAAACAGCAAGCATACCAGCAGCAGCAGGAGCATCCTTCTGCGTGGAAGCCATGGGAGCAGCTGAATCGACAGATCAATCAATTGCCAATCAGAAAACAATGATTCAAGAAATTCACACAATCGATTGGGGAAAGTGCGAAAATGATCGAACCTGATAATCCCGATGCGATGCGGTGGGGATTGAAGCGGGGAAAGTGAGTGAAGCAGGAGGTCCTCCGCAGCACGCAAAGAAGCGAATGCTTCAGAGACTTGACGAAGGGGTAGAGAGAGAGAGAGAGAGTGAGAGAGAGAGATCCTCGCACGCTTCGCTCTGGCTGTTGTGAATTGAGAAAAATGATGAAATCACTGTTTTTATTTATTTTATTATTTTATTATTTTATATATGTATATATGTCGATATATCTATCTATATAATCTCGCTCGCTATCTATTAGTCTTATCTAGGGGTAGCTAGCAGCTCACCACAACGACTCGGTGGGCCATCTCAATCCCCATCCCCTTCCCAATTCCCAAATGAATGGCTCTTTCTTCCCTATTGTTGACCAAATTACTCTTTTGCCTTTTGGGCTTTACAAACATATGGCCCACTCAATTTGCTCTATTTTCTCTTCACAACTTTTGGACCTGTCAATAGATTGAATTTTTGCCCTATTTTGACTCGAATTCGATGTAACTAAGACGATATGAATCACGATTTTCAATCCAATTATCTGAATAAGATCTGAACTTGATAATCTGATTATAAATGGATCTAGATATAAATTAAGACTGATCTAATAATAATCTGATCTCACTTAATATAACATATTATTTGATTTATATATATTTTTTTATACATTTATATCCTATTTTCTTATTATTCAACGTAAAATTTTCCTTTCAAAATATAATACACAATGAGGTTACTAATGATATTTCAATTTATTCTAGGTCTTAAATTAAATCTGATAAGAATTCGATTCGATTTGAATTCAATGCTAATTAGATATTGATCAACAAGTTAGATCTATTGATCCATTAATTTGTTTATAAATGGATCCGGATATGGATCAAGGTTGATCTTATCCGAATCCAACCCGTTTACAGTTTACTTTAGGGACGTCTACATTGGTAACAACATCGTCAAATCATGACCCAATTTCGTGGGAGTAGGTCTTAATTTCAAATTTCATACAAGATGCTTGTTGAATAAAAAAATGTTGCAGGGATGTGCCTAGCGACATGTGAGAGGCTAGACGTGCGATTGTATAATGTAGAGTGTGTCAATCAATATTTCACATTTCAATATGCACAGTGTGATCTTGAATTCAAATCTCATTTACAAACTTTGTTGAATACAAGAAAATATTATCGTAAAAATTTGCAGTGCGAGATGTGATAGGATGAACGATTGACTGTGCATTGCATGTCGACCACCATCTCACGTCTCACATTGTGCAATTGCAAGAGTCATGCACCCGAGAAAACGATAAGAACATCATAAAACCTAAGTTGGAAGTTTTCTTGTTCACTAGAAAAAGTATAAGCTTTTGTAAGCACGTTGGGAAAATGCCTTACTTTGGAGCTAAGGGGAAGAAATGTATCTTCTAGTAATGATAATTCCTCCCAAATATTTTGTGTGGAATTAAGAATCGTGGACTACGGACCTGAAATTCTTCATCAATCAGTGAGTCGCCCTATGATATTGATATTTTGTCTGTTTTCAAAATAACCAAAACAACATCAATAATAATAATAATATTAAATAAATAAATTATTTAATTAATTATACAATTAAGGAAGGCCATGAGAACCCAAAGTCCGGCCCATATCGTATTGTCATGAGTCCACGAACTTTGTCATCTGACAGAGTCTCCCTGTTTCATGCGCCAAGCCGGCAAAATCCCTTGACCAGGTAACAGCAGAATTACGAACATCCAGAAGAAAAAAAGACACAAGCTTTCCCCTCTGATAATATTGCCAACAATTTATTTCAATGAATCGGAGGATATTGAGTCCGAATCCGATCCTGGGTGAGTGAAGGATGTCCCAAGCTCAAGTTTCCTACAGGTAAATTTCCCAAATTCCATTTTTGTTCTCAATCTGAATCAAATGCCATTTAATTTCTTCATCGAATTCAATTCCTTGGACAATGTTTCATGTTAAATTGTTAATCTTCTCACTGAAATAACCCTTTTTTCATTAATTTTTTTAGTGCTTGAAATCATCTGTTTTGATTGTTGAAGATTGAATGTTTGACCTTCATCACCCTAATAACCTCATTGGGTCAATTGGGGTTTCCTAAAACTTGATTCTAATCTTCAGAAATTGCATTTGAAGTTTAAGTGCACCTTGTTGGTACAAATTGATGATTGCCCAAATGTGCATGTTGTGCTAATCCTTAATTAGTTTTCTGGGTTCCTGAAACTGAAATGTACAATGCTTGATTGTTATGCTGAAATTGGTTGGTTTTATTTTTTGAATCTGTTACAGTTGTGGTTCTTGTGCATACCCTTTGAACTTGTCGTCTTCGAATCGATTGACCTCTGAGTCTGGCATAGGCTCTAACTATCAAAAGTCCATCAAGAAAGGTTTTATTTCATTCCTTACAGTTGATCTTAGTCGGTTCACTCAGGTTGATGAGGTAAACTGTTTTCCAGTTTCTTGGGGTCGTTACCGTTCAAAGACTAAACTCTTATGCCGTAAATGTGGGGTTCATATCGGTTATGGATATGGAGAGTCTTCTGTTCTTTGTGGTTTTGACTCTCCCAACTCATCATCTACTTCATCTTGTAGAAAGTTCAATATAAAAATACGAGCTCTACAACCTTCGGAAGAGTGCTAACATGAAACCTACTTGTAGTTCTACTACTTATTCTCTTACCACCATCATGGACTTGCCTGATGATTGCCTCGTCTTTATTTTCCAATGCCTTGATTCTGGCTCTGACCGTGAGTCCTTTGGCTTGACTTGTCATCGATGTCTTCGCATTCAAAATCTTAGTCGTCGATCCTTACAATTTCAATGTTCATTCAAACAACTTGACATTTCTTCATTATCACATTCAAATACCAATGTTACCATTAGAACCTTCCATCTTCACCGGCTTCTTACCCGTTTTCAACATTTACACTCATTGTCCCTCTCTGGGTGCACAGAGCTACCTGATTCAGGCTTGTCCCACTTGGTGAATTATGGTTCACATTTGCACACCCTTAACCTGGAGTGTTGTTTAGGTATTACTGATCGTGGGTTGGCTATGGTAGCTGCTGGTTGCCCCTCGTTGCAAGTTATCAGCCTTTACCGTTGCCAAATTACTGATTTGGGGTTAGAAAAGTTGGCTAGTTCTTGCTCAGTTCTAAAGGATGTGAATCTCTTGTACTGCTATTTTATTTCTGATCATGGGCTAAGAGCTATTTCACAAGGCTGTCATGAACTTCAAGCGGTTAAAATATCACATTGTAAGGGCATAAATGGTGTTGGCTTTAATGGTTGCTCGTCAACTTTAGCTTATGTAGAAGCCGAATCATGTAAGCTTGAGCCAGAAGGTATTTTGGGCATTGTAAGTGGGGGCGGGATTGAATATTTGAATTTATCTGGTTTAATCTTGCAAAATGGCAGAAATGGTTTGGCAGCGATTGGGAGAGGATTTGCCTCCCGTCTTAAAATTCTTAACCTTCGGCTTTGTAGAACTATTGGCGATGAGTCGATTGTAGCAGTTGCAGAATGTTGTCCACTACTTCAAGAATGGAACTTGGCATTGTGTCATGAGGTCAAAATAGTGGGATGGTCATCTATCGGGATGAATTGTCACAAATTGGAGAAGCTTCACGTCAACCGATGTCGGAATTTATGTGATCGGGGTTTAGAGGCTTTGCGAAATGGATGCAAACAACTATCCGTTTTGTACATGAACGGTTGTCCTAAGATTACTTCAACAGCAATAGAGTTGTTCAAATGTTACAGGAGTGATGTTACCATTAAGAATGAAGAGAAAATGTGTATAGGTCCCATCTGGGAATTGAGATGATAGTGGATGAGAAAACAATTTGACTTATTTGATATGAAATTGTCTATTATTTTCTGAATATTCAACTTGCTTCGTGCAAGAAATGTGAATTTCCAATTGATAATTTGTGAAATTAATTTTGTGATGAATTTTCATATGGATTAGTTTTAGATTAATTATTGTGCTTGCACTTGCCGAAAGTGACTGAATCACATATCAATCAATTATTGTGCTTGCGATGTCAACGTGCTGTCTCTTTGCACCTAATTTTGAACTTCCTTTTCATATATTTAGATCAGAATTGTTTTAGAATATGACTTCATCAAACAAAAAAAAGGATAATATTGACAGAAAAATAAGTCACATAAAATGTAAATATTCTTAATTCAGATAAATCTAAACTTATTATCAGCAAAAAAAACAAAAAAAAACATAAAACATAAAAAAGTTTATTTTCTCAATAGCATCTGTGTCAACTTCTGCGTATCATGATGTTGCTCAAAACCCTACTGAAGTTTTTATTGGGAATCTGTGTGTGGACTTGGAGGACTTCTATGGCATAGTAATACCGCTCCTAGGGCATTCCGTGCAATGATACTACGCCATGTGGAGAAAAAACATTTGTTTGCTTCGATTCAGATCAATCTTTTCATATCAATTTTTTGAGATATTGTTTTAGAAAACAAGTCTTTTCAGATGTTCGACCTCATTTCTGATGTGATAATTCAAGGCTGTCATTAAACAACAAAATTAAGAATATATATTAGTCAGAGATCATAGTTCATGATAACTTAGTTGTCAACTAAATGCAAGGTTCCTCTTGAAGAAACGCTTTTTAATAGTAAACGGTTAAGAGCATTCACTCCTACCGTCGAGGTTCTGCGTTTGATTCACCCGTCATTAGTAATGCCACTTGTGTGTGTGTGTGTGTTTTATGTTGTCTGCATTTTAATGAAACAAAGTTAAAGTCAAAATGATCATTGAGATTTGCACAACTCTTCACTTTGATCCCTGAGATTTGAAATCAATACAAGTGGTCCATGAGATTGTCCACCATCAATTATTTTGGTCATTCCGTTAATAGTTGTGTTAAATAAAGATTAAAATGACAAAACTACCCTCAATTTAATAAATAATATGCCAAAATTATTTGACAAAAATTGAAGGTATTTTTGTCATTTTATCCTTATTTAATAGAGATTTTTCACGGAATGACTAAAATGATTGATGATAGACAATCTTAGGGACCAATTCTATCGATTTCAAATCTCAGTGATCAAAATGAGAAATACAAATCTTAGAGACTATTTTGGATAAAAAGCCTAGAAGAAAACTAGGGAAAAGTCCTTACTGTCTTGCAATTGAATATCTTCCAAAATATTGTGTAGACATCCTTTCAATCTATTGTTGTCTGCAGTTATGCAACGGGTGTCTTCCTGCTCAAGAAAGAAAAAGATAACGAAAATTTGTCGCCGTACATAATTCCAATGGGGCATATAGATCGGGCCGTTAGCGTTCACTCCTACACCCCTGTCTTGCATTTGATTCCCGATCTGCTAATATCACCGGTATAAAAATGCAAGGAATATTTAAGGGTGCTAAATCATGTTGATTTACCTTCCATAGTTCCAACTGAGCAATCAGAGCAGCTGCTTCAAACTGCAACTTTTGTACGTTGCATTCAAGCGTCTGAACGTACACCTTCTTCCTTTGCTTTGACTTCATAGCCGACCTCCGGTTAGTCATAATCCTACAGATTTTAAAAATTAACGTAAGCATGTCACCGACGTTGATTTAGAACAATTTCTAGCATTACAAGTAACAAAAAACGTTGATTTAGAACAATTTCTAGCATTACGAGTAACAAAAATTCTCGAAAATATACCTTTTCGCAAGCTTTGGATCCCGTTGGGCGACTTCTTCAATAACTGCAGCCGTCCGTTTTTTTGGTGCTGGGGATTGAGATGACATGGTCATCTTTGGAGAAAGTTGAACTTGAACCATACATTGTGCTAATGCTACCTCTTCTCAAGCAATGAGAGAATTTGTAACTTGCACAAAATCCAATGGAATTCCTCAACTAGTAAAGTTGTAGTGACAGCCATTATATATGTACTCTCATGGGATTGGGGGTAGGGTAAAATTATGGGATTTATTTCCATAAATAGGATGGTAAAAATTGCAGACACATTGAATAATGGCTAGGAATTGAATTTCTGTGTGTTTATGTTAATGTTTTGTAATCCAGGAACTGGGGCTTATGGATTGAGTGCTTAGTAAACAAGGAAATATGTTCATACTAATTTCCGAGCTTCTAATCCGTGATCTAAACGGACCCGAAATGGAAGAAATTAGGACAGTGTACTATACCGAAATTAACATTTCCGAATAACCCTAGATGGGATATTGTGATGTACATGAGAACTGGTTAATGGAGTTTCCTCTTGCACCCGATGTTCTATGTTCGATTCATTCATCCAATATTGCTTGTATAGAAACATAAAAACTGATTAATAAGATTTCCTCTTCCACCGGATGTCTCACGTTCGATTCATTCCTCTAACACCACTTGTATAGAAACATAAAAACCAATTAATACCATTTCCTCATGCAGCCGATGCCCTATATTTGATTCATTCCCCAATATTACTTGTGTACAATATAAAAATCGATTAATACCATTTCCTCATGCAGCCGATGTTCTACATTTGATTCATTCCCCCATTATCGCTTGTATAGAAATATAAAAACCGATTAAAGCATTTTCTCTTGCACTCATTGCCCTACATTTGATTCATTTCCCCCAATATTACTTGTATAGAAACATAAAAACCGTTTAATAGCATTTTCTCTTGCACTCGTTGTGCTACATTTGATTTATTTCCCATAATATCGCTTGTATAGAACATAAAAACTGATTAAAAGCATTTGCTCTTGCACCCAATGTCCTATGTTTCATTCATTCCCCCAATATCGCTAGACTCGCTACTTGTTTAGAAATATGGAAAACCGATTAATAGCATTTCCTCTTCCACTTGTTGTCCTACATTTGATTCATTTCCCAAGTATCGCTTGTAAAGAAACATAAAATCCGATTAATCACATTTTCTCTGCACCCTATGTCCTATGTTTGATTCATTCCTTGTGAAATCCCATCCCCAAATTTTACTATTTAAAATTACGTATTTTGTTGTTTGGATTAAAACTTGAACTTTGGGCTCAAAGGAGGAGTTGGCCCAAAGGGAGGCCTAGAAGGAGAGCTAGCCGAAGCCCAGAAAGCAGAAAAGGCCCTTTCCGACTAGGTGCATGCCATGTGAACCACTTGCTCACCTACTTTGAAACCAAGTGGTATAGACCAGCCAGCTCATCAGCCCAAAAGCACTTTACAGTGGCAGTACAAGTAAATAGCTGATGAGTCACTACCCTTCAAGATGCATTCGGGCAGGATTACTGCTACAGGAGGCCAAGCCAAAGTGTCTATAAAAGAAGAAAGAGAAATCAGAAAAGGGACACTCAATCAAACAAACAAATACAAGCACAAACTCTGCTCAAAACCAGATTTGCCTTCAAACGAAGCTGTAGTTAGCCCAAGCCTTCATCCATTTCGGGATAAACCCTCACCAAAAGCCTTTGTAATAGCTCTGCTACCTTGTCTTAAGCTTGTTGTAGTATCGATTTCTCTCTGCAAACTCATCTCCCTACCCCTTTTCTAAAGCTCTCAAACCCCTTGATAAATCACAAAGATAGGAAGTTGTAAGACGATCAGCCTTGCCCGACCCTCTTTGTTTTTGTCTTTTCATTCATTAGCCTAGAAATATGTTGTATACTTCCAGTTATATTCAAGTTATTTCTAGTAAGATGACTATTAAAAGACTCTCTCAGCTCTTGAATCCGATTTGAATATATCTTCACAGTTCAAACCAAATCTAAGTTCTAAGCCCTCGTGCATGTAAGATTGATCATTTAAAAGTCCTTGGCCTCAAGGCATAAAAAAGAATCTTATGTGGACTTAACCCATCCACGACAAGCTTTGATAAACAAGAAGTCTGAAGTTACTTGGGGTGCAAGTAATCGACCTATCTCTCAGTTTTATTTCTATTATATTATGATTATCGTAGAACGTTTGAGTATATAAGGAATTCTGATGGGAAGCCTCAAGGCCTATACCTAAGGCCCCACAAAGGCACCTATTTGGATTCATTCTGCTCTTCGGGCTCGGGCAATCAGAAGTATAATAGTCATAATACTTCTGCAATCAATAAAACAAGCATTATATGTTCGAGTATTGGGTTAGTTATTGACAGGAAGCCTTAAGGCCTACACCTAAGGCCCCACAAAGGCACATGTCATGACTAACACGGTCCCTCGGGTATATATACAACTAAAACTAAACATCCGTTTTACATCTGCCATGCTGAAGATGGCAGTGGCACGCCTGAGCACTTAAAAGTTAATCTTGATTGTGAGCCTCAAGGCCTACACCTAAGGCCCCACGAAGGCACCTTTCAAAGTTAACTTTGTCCTTCTCTTTCAGCTTTGCCCGACAAACCTTGCCCGATAAGCCCGCAAGTGAAGCAGAAGCCCGACAGAAAGCATCAACCGGCGTCAACCTCTCGGGGAGCTGTGTGCTCGTCGGCTAGGAAACATCCCCAGCGGAAATTCTAGCCACGAACATTTGTATTTCGTATTCTTATTCGTTGTTTCGACGCATTTGTATTTGCGGCATATAATTTTTTTCAATAAGTAAAATGATGAAAAAGCCCATAATGAATTAAATGGATTTTTAATACATATTTCAATAGTACTTGTCGATATGAACGCGTGGGCGCAAACGGAATGTAATTTGGAGTTATAACGAAGAAGTTATAAACGAGCAAAGATAAGGGCGAAACGGTTATTTGAGTATTATCTAGAAGGCTCCAGATTTGCTGGAGCAATTATCTGTGGTGCCACGTGTGTGGCTATGATGGAAAGGAAAGGAAAGAAAATGAGGGGTACGGACCAATGAGAAAAGGGGGGAAATAAGGGAAATGAGGGGGGGAACGGACGAAACAGGAGAGGGGAAATGAGAGAAATGAGAGATGGGGAAAACCAGGTGACCAGAGAAGATATCTGGCAGTTTTTCGTCATTTTTCCGGTGATTTTCACCGAGCCACCACCTGGAAACTTCACATCAGCCTTCCCTTTCCATTTTCCACCCAAGTTTGATGGGGGTTTTGGCCCCGTATCTCGGAGAATGACAGATGGGGGTTCGAGAGAGCCACGAACGGCGATCCGCCGATCCTGCAGCCTTCACCGACAATTACCACCAGCTGTTGACACCTCTTGAACCCATGAGCAAGGCCCAAACACTAGTAAGAGCATTGGAGCATCAGTGGAGACAAATCGACAACCACCAAAATCTAGGGTTTCAGGTGATCCACGACTGATTTCAGGTGTTTCCCGACCGAATTGGACTTCGGCCCAGGTATGAAAATTGTTCCTCTCATTGAGCTCTATTTTCCTTTAAAATTTGATGATTTTTAGAGTTAGTTAGAAAATTGAGTTTCCGTTCGTCGAAAACCGCCACCCGCGGCGGTGAGTGGCCAGTGGGTCGATGATGATATTGTAAGTTACATTAGATGTCCTGATTTCATATTCAATATCCACTTGATGTGATTTGATTGTTTGAACCTATTTTCATAATAGTACGCCACTTGAATATTACATGAATCGACGATCCGACTGTTGGATCGTCACCAAACTTTAACACGTTATAGTACGTAATTTTTTTAGGACCATAGAAACTTACGGATTGGAAATCCGACGTACGGATCTTCCCGAATTGAATTTCTAAGTTTGTAAAACCAAACGTTGACAGCTGTTAACTACATTGCAAAGATGAAGGATTTGTACAGAGAAAAAGGAAGAAGGCAGAGAGAAACAAGAGAGATTCTAGAGAGAGAGTGTTTAGAGAGAATAGGAATTGTATTGATTGAATGAATCTTTACAACTATGAGACAACAGTTTATATAGAAATCCTAACCACTTTAATCAAATACTAACTACCTAACTATATTACTAACGTATTACATTTTTACCCTTAATACTCCCCGTCAATCTCAACTGGGGTAACCCAGTTTGAGATTGGAAGAACAACTGCAATCACTGTTAGGAAACCCAGAAAAACAGAACAACTTGAACCAACTGCAACCTTGATTCTGCAAATATGGAAATGATCTCGAACCTGTTCTGAATAACGAGTTTGTTATAACTGCAGAGCAGCAGTGAACATCAATCTGCCCCAAATATATGCACTGACTCACTGCCCCAAACTCAATCTGCAAGCCCAGTAGGAAGCACATCCAAAAGTCTAATATTCCTCTGCCTTGTGCAGGAGCTTCAATCAAAGAACAGCCTCTTATAAAATTGTAACACACCCTCAGGCCGGTTATAACAATTTCTTACGGGATTACCCTTCGTGGGATTTACCGTCAACAACTTCATTTAACATTGGCTTCGGCCTTTAAAAAAAAAAACAGACAAATAACAAACTATAGTGTGGCATCGGCCTTAACTATAGCACCACGGGATCGCCCTTTGTGGATTTTACCAAAAACAACTTCTTTGAACAATGGCAATGGCCTTCACAATTTCAACAACTGAAAATCAACATCTATGTAGGATTACCCTTCGTGGGATTTACCTACTCAAAAACACAGGATTACCCTTCGTGGGATTTACCGTGAACAACTTCTTCAAACTTCATCTATAACCGGACTTACTGTAGATTCATGCTAACAATTGAGTTGGTTAGACTCGACATTATAGGCTGTGAAAAGAAATATACTGCACAAACTCCTGCACTTGGACAAGAATTATCCCCAGGTTGCCTGGCATTATCCATTGACAAGGATACTGAAGCAACATTCTTAATGGATTCAATCATACCAGAGCAACAACAAATGCTACTCAATATACGTAACAAATTCACCAACTTTCTGACTTCGACCTTCTTCAATTATCAACTTCATAAAACTCATAAACGTCAACAATTTACAACTCCCTGAACAAGCAACTTCATAAATTTCTTCAATTCCCAACCACTGCAATCAGCCTTAATCATATACGCAAACCCCGAAACAGATCATATAAAATTCACACCAACACTGCATAAAATTTCATTGACCCAAAAACACAAACACCTTCTGTGCAGAATTGAAAAACCAAAGAAATGTAACGACCAGAAAAGATTACAGCAAGAGCACCCATCCAAGAACAGCAACTAGACTCCAAGAACTTCAAGAACCATACCCAAATCTAATGCAAATTCAGTGAACATTATCAAAGGAAAAAGCAAAGAACCATACCATAAACTGCAGAAAGAGCAGAGATTGAGACCTTTCTGCTCAAACTAAAACTCTGAAAGCTGAATCGTTTCTTCCCCAAGACCCAGTGGAAGAAACGCGATAACACACAGAGCTGCAGCAGCGGCATCACCGATCAGCCATGGGTAAGGTTCACGGATCGCTCGCACGTGCCGGGAACGTTAGGGGTCAGACTCCAAAGGTGGCGAAGACGAAGAAGCCCAAAGGCCGCGGTTTGGAGCAGGGAGCGATTGATCTCGTTGATTCACCCAGTGATCTCGTTGATTCACACCTTCTCGTCGATTAGCGGAAGCACCGAAGAACTTGACGGAAATTTCATTCAGGCATTTTCACAAACACCTAGATGGCGGCGCAAGCACAATCTACAACAGCAGCGCAATCACCGATGCCAAAAAACAAGCAGAACCCATATTCGATGAAGGTCAGTCTTACCAAGATGCTCCACAAATTCAGAGGTGTTTGAGATCCTGCGAGTTAGCAACAGCCAGAAGATGGAAGGCGGCAGAGATCTTCAATTCTTGGAGGCGGTGAGAAATCGGTTGTTCGGGCTCCACCTTGACAGCACCTTCAAGTCTTCCTCCGTCATTGATCCCAAGAATCCCACGAAAAAACATTGAATAGGAGAAGCTCTCAAAGAGTTGGGGTGAAATCTCTCTCGGTGGTGAAATCTCCGCAGTATTCCTTTGAAACAGAAACTAATGAAAAATTGGAAAGAAACTAAGCTAGAAACAGATGAAAAATAATGAAAAATGGAACCACCAGAATCAATGGCGTGAGCCTGGTGGCTCTGATACCATGTTAACTACATTGCAAAGATGAAGGATTTGTACAGAGAAAGAGGAAGAAGGCAGAGAGAAACAAGAGAGATTCTAAAGAGAGAGTGTTTAGAGAGAATAGGAATTGTATTGATTGAATGAATCTTTACAACTATGAGACAACAGTTTATATAGAAATCCTAACCACTTTAATCAAATACTAACTACCTAACTATATTACTAACGTATTACATTTTTACCCTTAATAACAGCCACGTGAATTTGTGATTGGTGAAGATCTGACAGTAAGATCGCGATGAAATTTTAGTATATCGTTCTATAAGCATAATGAGGACCTTAGGAAGTTACGGATCAGAAATTCGATGGGTGGATGTTCCCGATCGAATTACGTAGGGTTGTGGACCCCACTGTTGATTAAGAGTTGACTTTTGGTCAACATGTATCGAATCGTTTTAAATACTAAAATTAGTATTACTAGAGACTTAGTGAGGCTTTGCGGGCTTATCTCGATGAGGGACTTCGATATAGGTGATATAGTTGTTATCCTGGTTTCGTATTTAATATCCGTTGTGAATATCACTTGATTTTATAAATGTGATTTATATTGAAATGTGATTCGAGTTGTGGATAAAAAATATTTGTGAAATGTGATTTGACGTGCATATTTGAAATGTGGTTTGATTTGCATGATTGGTATAATGTGATGAAATGTGAGGGCTAGTAGTGGACCGTTAACCCATTGCATGGGGTTTGTTGCTTCGAAGCTTGTTTCATATCCCATTTCATTGTTTCATTTCTCGCTTCATTGACCCGTTCTAAATTTAGTACTTGTGCTTTGATTCATTTCGTTGAGCCTTTGTAAATTGAGTAACTTGATTCATGTCTTGTTTCTTCGAGTCGTTGATATGTTCCTTGGACTTCCGCTCGGTTCCGTTGAGTGATCCGGAACTGGGTTCTGCTAGGGTTCCGTTGAGTGGTCTGGTTCCCTGCTCCGTCTGGATTTCGTTGAGTGGTCTGGAATCCCTCGTGCTTCGCGATTCCATTGAGTGGTCCGGAATCGTATCCTGCTTTGGATTTCATTTAGTGGTCCGATATTCATTGTACTCTGCGATTCCATTGAGTGGTCTAGAATCGTATCCACTCGGATTTTGTTGAGAGGTCTAGAATCCCTTCTACTCTGGTATTCCGTTGAGTGGTTCGGAATCGTATCCTGGTTTGGATTTTGTTGAGTGGTCCGGAATCTCGTTTGGTATTTTGGTTCCGTTGAGTGGTCCGAAATCCCATTCTTCAGAGATGTAGGATTCGGCCAAACTGTGTTGCTCTAGCCCTGCACTTGATGCATTTTAGTGTGATTAATTGATGTGATTATGGAATGGTGTTAGAAAGCATATGTGTGTGAATGGCATACCTGTGTGCATGGCAACATGATAATTGTTGTTTGGCTTATGATTGATGTGTAGTGTGGTACTCTATGTTTTTTGCTAGAAGTATTTTACGAAAAGTTTAGAGTTTAACAAATGGTGAACTACGAATGGTTTGGTCCCTTTTTAGGGTACGTAGGCAATCTAACGATGAGGTTAGATGTAGCCATAAAATATACGAAATTATTACACAATTCGAACCTTGAGTGGTGCTTTGTACATATCCTGGGAGCTGGGTATGTTAGATATACGGATATTGGTGATGTCACGTGTCGATTTTGGAGGTATGTCGGGACCGGGACGTGCCATTCCCCAATATGAAATATAAAAACCAATGAATAGCATTTCCTGTTGCACCTGGTAATGGCTTTTAAAGCAATATCTAGCTTGCTGAATCATTTACTTTTAAAATATATTGGGGACACCATATTTTCGTACAAAATGATGTGGCCCGGTGATTTGTTTGTTTTCAAACATGTTAGGAGTATGACAACAATGATCTGGATGTCTTGTAAATCAATGACTTAATCTTATCAGATGATAATTGTATACATCATTCTTGTTTATCTCTTTAAATGTTAGTCGTATCTATCATTCTTATCACTTCGTATGATATCACAATATTGTACAAAATTGTAATCTCCCTAAATTGGTTGTTATTAATCATACTATAATGAAAAGAAAAAAATAACGATACCGGCAAGTATAGAACGAGTTGGTGTGCCCATTGTCAAGAAATATTTCATCGGAAAGAGGTGAAATCTTGCCGATGAAATTTCGACTGAAGGTCTTTTCCGCCGGAGTTTTCTTGGCGAATTTATCGACGAATACCTCTTTTTTAAAAACTCTTTTCCGAAATAATGTAAGATTTTTTTTTTATTCTGTTTGCTGTGGTGTTCAAGTTTTTTCATCAAATATGTAAAACCAGATTAAGCTGACCTTCAAATTCATGGTCTGATAAATTAAAAGTTTCTAATTACAATACCTAATTAGTAATTAATTAAAAAAGAAGTGCTCCCCAACAAACACTCTTTATTTTCTAAGCCACAATCTCAACTCCAAAATAAAAGCAGTAACAAATAAGATAGAAATAACAACTCCATAGCCAGCACTCCATCCCTTCCCTTTTTCTCCCAAATGGATTCCATAGAAAACATTTGCTACTGCAAATATGATCAGAATCCTTCCCACTCCTTGATGGTACCAATTCCAGTACTTTCGAACCTTCGATTCCTTCTCCGGTCGAACCAAAAGAGCCATAACCTAAAACCGAAACGAACCAAATCAAAAGAGAGCAATGTTTATACAATAAACCACTTCTTTAGATTTAATAATAAACCCTTCGCTTTTCGTATGTAATATTAACATTCTCGAAATGACACTAATTATTTTACATCAGCATGATAATTTGGCACGGCCGGAGTATATGTAATTAGGTTAAGGAAGAAAAGGAACAAAAGAATGGGGACGAATTACCTGAAGACAACCAAGGACAAGAACGAAGATACCAAGAGATTTGTGGGTGGAGACATCAGCATTGAGCTTATTGTTCAAGGCAAATCCACATAGAACACCTATTATTCCCAATATAAACCCAAATGATTGAATGAAACCATGAAGATAAAACCAAAGTGGATCATATGGTTTTAAGTAACGAGCAATTATTACTCCAATTATCATCAAAATGCCCCATCCTAGCATGTTTAGTACTCCATGGCTCTTCCTCAGTCTCGAGTATGGACTATTT
This sequence comes from Malus sylvestris, assembly GCF_916048215.2. Taxonomy (NCBI): domain Eukaryota; kingdom Viridiplantae; phylum Streptophyta; class Magnoliopsida; order Rosales; family Rosaceae; genus Malus; species Malus sylvestris. The sequence goes on from NC_062264.1 coordinate 27,485,689, forward strand.
GCGCTCGATTTACCTTGACCTGTTTCAAAATTACACAAAACAAAAGAAACACTTATATTGCTAGATTGTGAATTTGAACTACATATTCAAACAACAATCAACATGACCGATAATATGGATTCATAGTTTGACAACATAAACATCTTACGTTGCCGGACATACAGATTTAGGATGGGCATGTTTCCCTTTTATATTACGATTAATTTGAAGTACAAGACAAAGCTAGGTAATAGATCAATTTATACGATATGCGGTACATGTTCACAAGGTTCCAAATAAAACAAGCAGCAGACAGGAAGTTGTTTTCAATGTTCCCATCAAAATTAAAGCTCATGTTAGGGTAATTAACCATCGGAATTTGCTCAACTCCTCATGTCCCTTTACACCAACAAAAAATGAAAAGACCTCTAAAAGCATTCTCAATAATGAAAGTCTCTACAAGGGTCTCAAAAGAGATTTTTGCTCTTTACACTGGGAGAAATTTTACATACGACCAACCATATGCTGATTCTTTCATAAAAAGTGGGGACACATGTAGAACCGACAATAACTTAATATAGGGGTCAAAATGTTGCGTGTGTGGTCATATGAGTTAGGTGGTCTAGTAGAACTCTAGAATTCTCCCTACTCTAGTGTCTCTAAATTTGTGTCTTCATAAGTTTTGTGTGCTAGTTTAATTATACAATCCCCATTGACCTTACTCTTAACACTGATTAACTTAGGTCAATGTAAAGCTAACTCAAACGGTTAGTTGCATTCACTTTTACATTTGAGGTTCTGCATTTGATTTCCCTTTCTCTAATATCGCTAAAAATTTAAAAGTCAACCTTGTTTTGGTTTCAGTTGTACTCACCTGTGATATAGTTTATGGATGTGGAGACCTTGTCACTGTGCTCAGTCAATCTGTAGTTTGGAGCCACAGGCAGCAACCCATCTGGCCCAACAGCGTATATGAGCCTTGATAGTGGCTGGTTGGTCTCCAATTGGAACCCTAGGTACGTTCTGTTGGACTGGGATGTAAATAAGGAAAAGTTGCTTCCAATTTGAAGGCTCCCCTTGTTGGGCTCCACAAGGTTAGGTGAGGTCCCACCCAAGTAATACTGCTTGATCTCTCCTCCTGTTGGGGACATCCACCCCACAATTGCACTGGACCCCACCATCTGGCCATTGCTTGAGAACCCAATTGCAATGTATGAATTTGCAGCTGGTGCTGAGAGGACAAAGGTCCATAGGTTTGACAAGGTCTGTGAGTACTGCAAAAATAAGAGAGATTTTCATACACCACCTTGATCATTGGATGTGATTGAGATTAATATCATAATGTATAGAGCTTTTGGATGGGACGTTTGTGAAAAACGGACAGGTTGAGAAAATCTCACTTAGACTTAACAAGGCGATCAAAGTTTCAATAAAACTAGGTATATGTAAAGAGTTTTTGGATGGGAAGTTCGTTTTTTTCTTAAAAACAGACAGACATATTGAGAAGATTTCAGTTGATCGAAGTTCAATAAAATGGCGCATAAGTGAGATTTTCTCGACATGCACAAATCTCGAGCAAAGGGAATCCTCGAGTGTATCTATGTATGTATGAATGAATGATGGAAGAGATGCGGTTGACTTACTCTGAGGATGTAGTTGTGAGCATCCCAAACTGCAAAGCAATTGAGGGAAGCTGCATCAAAGGGCAGATTGACATTCTGCAGGTTAAGAGTTGAGCTGCAGGAATCTGTTTGTGAATTCACAGTGGCTGATAAGCCAAAGATGAAGACGATGATGAAACCTATGAATGCCTTCATCTCTCTCTCTCTCTCTCTCACCTCTTTTTTCTGTTTCTCTCTCTAGTTCTAGGTGGGTGAAGAAAACAGGTAACGTAGTGGGGTGATCATACGAATATTTGAGTAGATGTATATACCTGGAAGAAGTTGACAAATGATTGAACATTGCAATGGGAGTTGATAAGAATAATATAAAGCTGTTGTAATCAACATGCCATATACTTTGGGCTCTCAGAACAATTAATTTTTTATGCAAAAAGAGTAACTTATATGAAATGTATGCATTAGGTGAGCCGCATGACCTAGCCTGTTCTCCTGTTCTCATTCACTAAAGACCAAACTACTGCTTTCCAAGCACGCACTTCAGATTTGTGACATATGGAAGAATATGGGTTGTTTTAAAGCTTATAGTAAGTATCAGATAAATAATGATTTTCGCACTTCGGTTTTCTTCTTTTGCAGTCCTCCACTTGTTCTTGTTACTTGACCTTCTTTGATTTACCCTATCAAGGAAAACGATATGGAAGGTCTAAAGGCATAACAGAGCTAAAAGCACTTCCAAATAATCGAAAACATTTGACACGAAAAGTTAGAAGTGCTTTCAGTAAACATTTTCTAGTGCTTTAGGTGTTTGTAGGAATCACTATAGCTTTTAAGAGAATCTCAAGCGTTTCCAGCAAAAGACATGTATCAACAGAAGTGTTTTTCCCAAATGAACCCACTAGGATCAAAGAAGGTAAAATGAATTTCGTGTAACTTTAAATCGTCCAAAGGTCTGGTCAACCAGAGCTTTTGGTAGATGGGGCAGACCTGGACCTACAGGTTAGGGTTTGGACCAAGACAATACAGCCAATCTAAAAACCTTTTCTTGATCTGTTCTGGCATATCTTTTTCTAATAGAAAGAGCTCACTTTGTGAAGACCAACTTTCTTGATTTGCTCTTTGCAATTATGTTACGGGGGCTACAGCCGGCAGCAGTGAAGTACAAAGCAAGAATATATGGGCGGCTGAACCGCCTCCACCTCCGTCGGAGAGAGAGAGAGAGAACTTATAAGTTGCATGCTAAGAATTTACCACTTTTTATTTTGGGTTCTGAATTTACATTGCATTATAGCATAATTCTGTAAGAGCAATGCTATGCAAAGCATTCCCAACTTTTGGGGTCTGAATTTACACCACCACTGTAGCATACAAGTGGACTGAGTTTCGTAGCTTTGCTCAAGAAATAAACTTAAATGAATTGATCAATTTACAACATGTCGACTTCTGCCAAGATCTTAGAACATCAGCATCAGGCACTTGAAATCTCAGCTTCACCACCGCCGAGCCCTGCGCACAGAGAAAAGGTGAATTATCTACAGCCCTATAACAATATTTAATAGCATATTATGCTAGAATAAATGTTGGATGACAAATTTATTCTAGAACTGTTGAATGATAATTTAAGGTTCAAAATTATGAATTCACGAATGTACGCCCCCAATGGCCTGGAGATGAACATGAGAACGACTATCATATGTTTAGGCTTTCGTTATATTGTATGTTAAGAATGTTTTTGTGAATGCCCTAAAGGACAGGCAACTGATAGAAGCATGATGATATGAAAGTTAAGAAAACCCAAAACCCCAGCAAGCACAAACATTTTAATCCCCAACGGGTGGTCCTCTCAAATCCAGATTACCAGCTTTGTTGCAAGTAAGAAAGCCATCTACACCACACTATCCGCAAATAAATAGTGAACATTTCAAACCAAATTTAAATCTGGAATTCGAAAGAAAAATGGCAGCCCTACGGTGTACAAATAAATCTACTTTCAGATAACTATGGGTCAAAGAAAGTTACCCAATGATGCATATGCTGGTATGCTGACAAAACTGGGACATGAGCTACTTGAAGCTAACTTGTCACTTAGACTGCCAGATCCAACCAGACAATCCCGAGGCTGCAGTAGCATAAAAAAATCAGAATACATGAGAAAATCTCTGCACATAATAAAAGACCATAACGAAAGTAGAGCATGGAATTCCTCATTAATGCCCATCTCAACATAATCTCATTGTCCAATATGTTACTAGTTTTCAACATTTTTAGGAAACGACCTAATTCAATTATCGAAACTCCAGTCACAAATGCCTGAAGTAAAATACGCCGGAAAGACCTCTCCCATCAAAACAACAGAAATTAACTCCTGACGTACAAGTGTATATTTTCTTTGATTCAGTTAAATATAGGATCCAAATGAACTCTAGATAGGAGGCAAACCTGGAAATCCTTGTAGAAGCATAGATGAAGTTCCTCCAAGGCCCCTTTTTTGCAAACCAACCTCGGGGTTGCCCGGAAAGCATTCTGAATAGCAGAAACAATGCCTCCAAGAGGATATTTTTCAGTATTGGATGGTACATATCCTGCTTCATTCAGGATTTGCTGAGGACAGGGAAAGGAAACTACCATTACATACCAAATACATTTACTCCAAATTAAACCAAGTTTCTATTAAGAACCAAAAGATAATGGGTATGAATGAAATAACAAATGATGGACAGCCAAGTGTGAATACATGGCAGTGATAGTGTTAATATACAAAATAGCTGTATCTCTAGAACTTACAGTGACATTGTACTTAAAATAGACATTGAGGGTTGTCAAAAAGTAATTGTATTCATCTCCAACTACTGGAGAGGAGCAAGTTCCGTGCTTCTCTGCAACAAACAATGAAAAAGGATGCAGGAATCAGAACTTGCACAAGTGATGCATGCCAAGAAAAAAAGGTCATTGCTCGTAGGTCTGAAATCAACCTAATGTCTAATAAGACTCATTGGGCAAAATTTCTAAAACAAAGGCTACAGACAAACAACTGACTGTTCATTATTAAGCAACAAAGAGCAAAAGGCAAAGATGCTAACCCCACTGCCATTGTAATACCACGCAATTCAGTCATCATGGAAACAAGAATGAAGAATAGTTAGCTCAAAGTAAGGGTCATCTAGAATTTGAGAAGAAATTAAGTCCACAATCAATGATCACCTCATGACCCCAAAATGATCCTTTTCCACCATGGCAGGATGATGGTTTACCACAGCTTAAAGATGGCCAGTATTTCTCTAAAGCATCGTGCAATGTTGAGATCTACACAGTAGATAAAGAGATAGTGGTGAGATTTACGGATAGATCTACACACTAGATAAAGAGATAGTGGTGAGATTTACGGACTGCCACTACAAGAGACATGCATCATATATTTGAAGATAAAGCGACATTAGTGTGGGTACTATATTCCAGTCAATCAGTATTCATTACATATTTCTCATGCGCTAAAAGAAAATCTTTCTTTTGCGGAGTTCCCGATTCCTTTATGTGAGCAAGTAGAGTCTCAAAAATATTCACAACCCACAAACCATGTAGACACGAAATAAGAAATACAAACCTCCTTATCATCAAAGGTTTTCCGTGTGCAACAGGCAGGCCAAGTTCCATCATTGTAGTCAGGCCACAATCCATCTGCCACATGTATAAATAAACCATCAAACAACAGTCAATGGATAAAATACGGGTTGGACGAATTTGATCGTAAATATTTGAGCTTTTTGAATTCCCAATTAAGGAAATTAGCTTCCAACAAAATGAACCAACATGCCCTAATCAAAATATTTGAACTTCAACTGAAAAGTCAACTTAACTCATGCTTTTCATCTCTGCATTACACAATATTATACAAAAGCTTAATACTTACGGATTGTAAACATGGTTGGAGCATTTGAGCTGAAACAAGAAAAACCCAAAAGTAGAAAATCAACTCAGAAAGCTCAACCTAATTTACCAAATTAAAATCAACCAAAACGAAAAAAAAAAAATCAATCTTTTTGAAATTAATAGTTAAAATAAGGAAGAGATTATGAACCCGCGGCAGCAAGCATTGGAGGAGCAACAATGGCGGGTGCGCTGACAGAAAGTGCCAGGCCATTGCAGGGCCAAGTTGAAGTAATCGAACTCCCTCTGCCCTCCTCCTCCTCTGCTTCCGATTTCGAATCCGATTCCGGCTTGCTTGGCATCGATCAGGCACAGAGAAGCGCCCACCGCAATCAGTGCTACTGCAGAGGCGAATTGAGCAGAGAGAATAGCCATTTTTTGAAGAGAAGGGAGAGCTTGGTTTGATTTTCGGAGAGTCTGGTGTGATTTATAGGGGCGGGTAAGGGTAGATTCGTCATTTAGGTTACTTGGGCAGTTCTTTCTCCAATCATTATGTAACGGACGTTAACGGAAGTTGTTGTTTGTTTTATATTTCTTTTTTGCATTTGTTTTGGAGTTATTTTTGTAACGGAATAAAAGAAGATATTCTTTGTTATATTCTTGTGTTTCAAGTTTCATATGACGATAATTATGGACATATAATATAGAAACTTGAAGTTGTAGACTGATTTATAGTTTTATCTTCTTTTTATAGTATTCATGTTTTTGGAGATTGGAATGCAGGGTTAGGATTCGAGTTCAAAAAATGAAAATGACTATTTAGCTTGAACTTGAATCCTTGATCAACGATTTAAAACTTGAAGTTTGAGATTCAGTTAGCCTCTAAATTATATGCATGTTGATAAATTAGTCTCGTATTCCAATTTTACAAGGAAATTACAATTACAAAATGTTATAATCGTAGTTATCAACACAAACAATACAACTACAAAATGTTATTAATTATGGAAATTATTGTCACTTAGTATTACGATTTAGTGGTATTGTTCTTCATTCGTAACTGAAATGTCTTCATTCAATTCTTGCCAAATGATTTGAACTATATAATTACTAACCCATTGTGAGGGTAAGTCCGCATATCCCCGTTAATGTAAATAATATCATTTGTTAAAAAAAAAACAGAGATTGATACTCACACCAGCCAAACAGATCATAAAACAAACTAGTTAAAGGTAAATCAACAAAGTATTTAAATGATGCAAAATCAGATGAATCGAAAGCAAATCCCATAGTCATATGCCACTTGATTTCAATCCCACTTTGTCCCTTGAAACTCAAAAGTCATCACTTTAATATCTGAAACTCGATTTTGATCTCACTTTACCACCTGAAACACAAAAGTCGCCATTTTACTCCTAAAATTCGATTTGCTCCTTGAAATTAAAAAATCGCCACTTTACTTATTGAAACTCAAATGTCGCTTACATTGCCTTCTTTCTATTTTTTTAGGATAAGTTCATCCATTCAACATTTATAATTGGCACTACGCCAAATTTCCTCCTGAAATAAATGAATAGTAAAAAAAGAACAAAAAAAAAACTATCCTTCCTCTTCACCAACCATCTCCATTAAGAACACAAGAAATAACGAAATCAATGGAACGAATGATAAGGTGGTTGACGATGGAGGAGAAGGGATGAATGTTGTACAATATATGAAGGTTAAATTTATTTTTTTTTTCATTTCAATCTATGTGGCACCATTTGATTGGATATGTGAACTTTATAATTGTGCCACATCAATCATAAGTGGGCCTTAATTATGTCATTTAAGTATACTTAACAGTTATTTAACGGAATACAAATAAACAAATCAAAGTGGAGTAAATATTGAGTTTCAGAGAGTAAAGTGACGATCTTTGAGTTTCAAAATGTAAAGTAAGATCAAAATTTAGGTTCGATGAGCAAAGTAACGATTTTTGAGTTTCAAGAAGCAAAATAAGATCGAAATCGAATTCTAAGAAGTAAAATGACAACTCTTAAGTTTCAGTGAGTAAAGTGCAATTGAAATCAAGTTCCAAGACTGATTACAAAGGTAAACACTTTTAAAGTTAAACACATTTAACCAATAAACTACAAGCGATTTGCCAAAGCCATTTTTTATTTGGGAAAATGGCAGAAAAGGACCAAAACTATTAAAGAAAGAAAAAAAAAAGTCACAGAGAGAAGTCTGGAAATAGAAATCGAAAACCCTCCAACTCCGAAAGTCCAAACCCTAGTTTTAGTTAGATTTTTATATTAATCATTAAATTTTAGACACACACATACTCCTCTCTCTCACCACTCTGTTCCTCTGTCTTCCCCACCACCTTCGTATTCACCAATACTCGACTCTCTCTCTCTCCCCTCGCTCTTTCTCGAACCTTCTCGATCTGCAAAAGCCCTAATTTGATAATTTCAGCACCACTCTTCCGAACCCCCAAACCCCAGCAGATTGGGAATCCGTAATTTGCTTGAATTTTCAGGTCAATTACAATCCCCCCAACATATAACCCTATTCGCGCTCTGCTGGGCGTTTTGATTCTTCGAGCTTTGTTCGTCAATCACTCAATTGGGGTTTGGAATTTTGGTACTTGGCCAGCTTTTAAAGTGTTGGGCAGCCGGGGAGGAAGGAGGAGCGAGCTGCAATTACGATTTTGCCCTCGTGATCTGGGTCGCTACTAGTTCGAGAGCAATTCGGGATCCATGTCAGAGGTCTGCTCTTTGTTTTACCCTTTTTCCCACTCTTTCTCTCGCGTACTGGTTTCAAGGCATTGGATTTCTGTGTGTTTCTATGTGTTTTGAAGTCTGTGCAATTGATACTTTGTCCAAGTTTTCATCTTTTGTAATATCAAGATTTTGAACACTTACCCATTTGTTGTTTTTGCAAACATTTGCTTTTGGGTTATCCGAAAAGTTGCGGGATTTCGTTATGTATTGACCGGTAGTTTCAGTAACAATAGAGATTTATCCGAAAAGTTGTGGTGATATTCGTGTGTCGTTTGGTTAAGAAAATATGGCAATCAAATCTGTCACTGTTAGTGAAATTCAAACCTTGTTGCATGCTTAGCCGCTTGCCCTAGTTCGGTTAAAACAGCAGTGGGTGTAGAGTTATTAGTGATATTCGTAGATTGGTGCTGCGTGAATCTATAGTAGGAAGGAGCCAAGCAAAATCTTTGTTGGATTAGTAAGGGAGCATTCTGAGTTCTTCTGTGGACACTGATGACCTTGTTGAGTAGTCAACGTAAGTTTTTTCAGCGGTTGTCTTTGAGCGTTTGAAAGCATCCCCGAGATTTATTTGCGGGACTGTTTTATTTGGGTTCTCAGGGAGAGAAATAAGCATAGGAAGCTCGATATTGTATACTTTGGCTTGCTTATGACGCATACAATTTAGTGTACGGTGCTTTTTTCTCCTGCCAGAGTCATCCCCTGCTGTTTTTGGTATTAGATATGTGAGTGGCTTTGATAGAAGTTGAAGTGCTAGGTATGTTCTGAATGTGCACCTCTTTGTCTGAATATATTATACTCAGACATTATTATACTTTGTTGGAGAAAAACTTTGAACATGTTCCCTTTTTATTTTGGACTTTATTACTTATTGATATTTCTATGGTCTGTCAAACTCATGTTTTATTATGTGACATCACAGTTGTTAGTGGGCCACCACTTCATGAGACATTGACCCATGGATCCTGAAGGAACAAAGTTTGGACGAGGTAGAATGTTTTTTCTAGATGCTGTTCCGTTATGGTTTTCTTCGTATTTCCTTCTTGTTTGAATTAATATTGGTAGTTAATTACATATTTAACAGAACTATTCATAGTTGAAGCACTCTTCAAAACCTCATTTATTCACGTATAGCACTTAATTTTGAACTAATCCAGAGAGCCATGTGGCCTCCAATTATGAATAAAATATATCTCCATCCTTGCCCCATCTGGTTCTTCGATAAGATATCACTACATGTTTAAAATTTAATTTCTGATGCTCAAATTTCATAACAAAACCTCTCTTAAAGTATACTTATTTCAATCTACTGAGAATTTGAGTGTTTTGCTTCTATTATGTCAGTGAATGCATGTTTTGATATTTAAGAGAATTTTATTTTATCTGATGAAATTCTGTTGGATACAGGACCAAAAGAGTTGACTGGTGCTGTAGATCTCATAAGTCACTACAAGTTACTTCCCCACCATGAGTTTTTCTGCAAGCGATCACTTCCAGTATCAATATCAGACACACACTATCTTCACAATGTGGTGGGAGACACGGAAATCAGAAAAGGAGATGGGATGCAGTTGGATCAACTTATCCAGAGTACATCATATCCCCGGGATACGAAACCACGCATACAGCCTTTTGACCTAGATACTCTCAGAGAGGCTTTCCATCTTAGAGAAACGGCTCCTATTGATCTGCCACTTGTGAGACTTTCTTACTTATAATGGATGACAGTCTGCTATATTTCTTCTTTTCCAATAGATATTTGGTTCTGCAAAACCGTTTTCCTTTCCACGTTCTCATTGTAATTGATATTTTGTTTTGTCTTCTATAGGCAGATAAGGGGACTCCAACTATTGCAGGGAAATCAAAGAGTGAGTCTAAAGACAAGGAGAAGAAACACAAAAAGCACAAGGACAAAGACAAAGAGAAGGATAAAGAGCACAAGAAGCGTAAACACCGTCATAAAGATCGAAGTAAAGATAAAGACAAGGATAAGAAGAAGGATAAAGGTGGGCATCATGATCCGGTCGGTGATCACTCAAAGAAACATGAAAAGGTTAGAAAATGGTACACCTGTACTGTTAAATTCCTTTTCTTAAGCGCCTGGTAATACACAAGAGCGACAATAAAAGAATGGTTTTGAATTTTTTTTTATCCAAATAACTCTGATAATGTCTGAAGTTATGAACTGCCATTGTTTGTCGCACAATCTAATTACAGTTTTTCCGTTCACCAACACCAGATTTAATTTTTTTCAAATGTAGTTGAATATTCAGAGGGATTCACATGCTTTAGTTTTGGTACTTGTATAATCACAGAAAAGGAAACATGATGGAGATGACGATCTTAATGATGTCCACAGACACAAAAAAAGTAAGGTAATATAAACATGTAACTTTTCGTTTGGATTTACACTTTTGTATCTCCAATCCTTTCTTTAATGTTTTACTTGGGATCTGCATGATATGCCCACTATTTTTGTATAGTTCCTTTGCGTCTACATTTTGACCCAGGTCTCTGTTTCTCACTATCTTTGCAGCATAAGAGCTCAAAACTTGATGAAGTGGGTGCAATCAGGGTAGTTGGCTGAAATGAGGGGATATTTTAGTAATTTTGTTTTCTTCAAATGGTCGTCGTTCATAGTCTGGAGGGGTCTTTCACTTGATTTTGTGTTTCTTGAGGTACACATCTTTACTTTTCCTGTATATTTAGGTTAAGATACTCTGTACTTTTAGCTTCTGCCTTGCACTGCCACCATTTTATTTCTATCCTCATCATAAACTGATGGGTCAACTTTTCATTTTTATTCATGCTTGATATGGCTTTATGTTCTCTGTAATATGTGATCCGTTGAGGTTGGGATGGAAATAAGGATATATAAATACGAAGGCAAGTTAGAGAATGAGTTAAATGGCGTTGTTTAGTTTTAGGAAGTTAGATGTAGTGCTAGCTGAGGTTGGTCGAACGCAACGCACGTGCACACTCTTCATCTCATCCATGTGGTAAAAACAATATTCCTTTCTAATATGTTGTTGAAAAATATGCATTTGGGGACCGTCAAGAGTTTGGATTTGATGTAGTTCTGTGGGCTTTTTAGTTTCTTGTAAGTACTCTGTATGCAGATCTTGTTTAAACAATTATGCTATGCCAAAACCTCCACTCTTTTGTTTGACAAACATTCTGTTTTTAATAGGCTTATGTGTAGTATTGTATTTGTTGCCATGGAACTTGGATACATGATACTTCTGGTTTATGTGCAGAGTAACTTCTGAACTGACTAAAGATTGTGAAGAAGGTGAATTCACCTACTGAAAATGTGGATTAAAGGTAAAAAGTAGTTAAAGTGAACTTTGTATAATAACAATGATCTAATATGACTGCCTGTAATTTGCAAACAACTATGTTACTTTGTTTTCATGGCACATTGGATATGGTACTATGTCTACGGTATTACTATATTTTAGCATTTTTAGAAGTCCAAAATTTATAATTTGTGAGGGAGAGTTTGTACTTTGTAGCTTCCAGTTGTAGGGAAAAATAGGTTTAGGAAGAGATTGTATAAATGATACCTTTTGTTCCTTTTTTGTTTTATTAACGGCTAACATTACTGCTTATCCAAAAAACATGTAACATCTAGGCTTCTGTTCTCACCGAAATTCTAATTGGTAACAGTGAAATACTCTGCAAAAATAGAAAGACGTGATGATAGGTATTCGATACAATCATTATCTTGCTGTTGTGTTGTATTTTGCAGTGTGAATGACATCATTCTTCTACGCTGCTTGGTCATGATGGAAACTTTTCAGGCCCTTTTTTCGTTTTAGGTTAGGTATCTATGTATTTTGTTGTTTCGTTTGTTAGTTGCAATTTAATGAAACACTAATTATCTCCTAGTATCCCCCAACCCTCCAAGATGGCGACTTTGGAAACGTGGTCTAGCCTTGTGTGTGTGATTGATTAGAGAAACCATTCTTGGCTGTGTCCAGTTTTACTAAACCCTCATGTGAGAAGCCTCCCTCGACATGTGCAAGTGGGAAGGAAGAGAGAATGGATTGCTGTTTCTGGCACCTTTTGGTGAGGAAAACAGGAGTAACCTGAAAAAAATTAGTCACTTAACTCTGATCATGATCTAGATCTATTGGATGCTTAATCCTACGTTGAGATGTTATCATTTTGTGATTGAATCAGAGGTGACAGAAGGATTGCAGCTCGTGCACTTTATGTCACAGATTTAGGAGCTCAAATGTACTGGAATTTGGAAGAGCATTTTGCTTATGAGGCATGTAGTACATTGTTATCCGGTGGTTTCAAGTCTAGGCAAAAGTTATATTTGTTCCTGATCCGAAGGGACAAACAAAATGATTAGGTTGTTCGTGTGGATCTTATCTTGATTGTATGTGGAGGTATACCTCAGAAGTTTCCAGCTTATGTTCAAACTTGGGAACAAAAGTGTTCCGCCGGCAGGATGGCATCGATAACCATTGTAACTTAAATGGATTGCCCGAATGTTGAGCTGTGGGAATTTTTTTTTACTTTTTAACCTTCAGCCCCCATCTCAGTATCAATATATGCATGTACATCCCCACTAACTGCAAAAATTATAGGGGTTTTTGAACTTTAATCTCTCAAGAAGATTAAAATTGAATAAAAACATGTCAGATTGGATATTAGTTTTAGTCCCTTAATATGTACTTAATTCAAATTTATATTATATTTTTGTTTTAATATTTAATAGATATCTTATTTAATGTCATTACATTCAATTTTAAATTTATTATTATACACATTTTAATTCGTTAATTTTATTTAACTTCCTCTAATTAGTGTACCTAAATGTTCGTATCATAATATATTTTACTAATTTTGTGTACCGAAATGTTCGTACCTAAATATATTGTAGTAAATTAGTGGCACACAAGAAAATATGCAAAAATATAAGTGTACCGAAAATTCCGTACCTAACTATATGATACTAAACTAGCGTACCAAAATGTCGATACCTAAATGTATTATACTAAATTAGTGTACTTAAATGTCCGTACCTAAACATATTATACTAACCCAGTGTATTGAAATGTTCGTACCTAAATATATTGTAATGAATTACTGGCACATAAGAAAATATGTAAAAACATAAGTGTAGTGAAAAATCTCTACGAAAATATTTTCTTATATAAGTGTTGACCTTAAAAACTACCAAGCCTACGTGGCGCGCAGGCCGAGTAATTAGTAAGCTAACTACATCCTTCGGTTGTGTGCGGGGCGTGCCAACCCGTCGGCCGAGCTCGACCGAGGAGTAAAATTTGTTGATGTTGCATTGGGTGCGCTGCTGACTTCTTGATCTTGCGATTGTGGCCGAGGAAGGAACAAGTCTCGGCCTTCGGGTTCTAGAGCCTGAAGACAAGGCTGCTAACTTAGCGAAGTTCAATATCCAATTCGGCTTCCAATGTGCCGAATGTAGTAACTCGTAACACCTCACTTCGCCGAGAAGGCTGATGAGATGACCTCGACCAATAAAGATTCAGAAATCCTTCTCGACCGAGACTTGGATAGGTAATCAACTGTCCTCGCCGCAGTGCTGTTGATGCCAATGGAAGATGCTGCGAGATCGGCTGATTCTACGGTGACAGAGCTATCTATGCCGACTTAAGATATCACTGGTTGCTTTCACAGTGCTGTTGATGCCAACGGAAGATGTGTCAGCGAAAAGAGAAAATAAAAAATCTCAATTGTTGAGAAAGTTTGCGCAGGGCAGTTGTGTGTTGAATTGGAGGTCCTTTTTGTGTTCCACGACCTCTGTATTTATAGCCAAGTTTCCTTGACCGCCAATCCAAAAGAGTCATTTTCTGAATATACTCCAAAACAATCCCAAAACAACTGATATTATCTTCTAATATATTTCGGCAGAAATCTTCTTGGTCTCTTTATTTTCGTAGACTTCTATCAGATGAGCAACATGTGTCCCTTTGAAACCCTTTCACACGGCAAGCATATCATCAATTCTTATGACTTTGCTTTTAATCCGACAATACCATCATCATGCTTTAAAAAGCCCATGTTTTCCTTCCAAAAACCCATGCCCCGCCAGACTGTCACCTAGTCTAACTAGAACTCTACTTCCACCACATTGATCCAGGAGTATCCATGCACGCAAAATAAGATGGAATATAATCCCAAAAAACACATTTACGTGGCCAAAAACCAAAAGGCATATACCATTTGTGCTTTTCATGATAATCATCTCATCCTGCATACATATTTATCTGTTGCCGTGCTTTATGCATAATCAATTGGGATTTAGACAAATATGAGGTTTAAATAATTCAATATATTACTAAGAGATAATATCATGATTAAAATCACAATATTATTTCTTAATAATAATAATTGAAAATTATCTCAACTACTTCATCATCCCACGGTTTAAAAATGGTACTCATCTAACGGCCTTGACTACACGGGCCGATAGTGTAAATTTGAGTCCAAACATTGCCCCCCAATTTCCTTGAACTTTGGCTCGTAAGCCGAAAAGTTAAGGAAATTAATTATTCGTAACCAACAAAATCCCTTCGTATCGCCGAAAAAGAAACTTTGTTCCTCGGCAATAACATGTATGTTCTGCCAACGTTGCGGCCTCCCTCGACTGCCACAACTCCATACCAGGCTCGGCAATTTTACCAGAAGGCCGAGAAGAATTTTTCTTAGCAGCTTGTCCTGCCTAGATATTTATATACACTAAGTCGAGGTCGAGAAGCTCAGAACGAAGGCAAGCAGAAAGAATGCAGCAACAGTGAACATCATGGCGCTGAGATAATACTCTGTTGACTGGCACTTTTTTTTAGTCGCATCCACGTTTACTATCTAATCCCTCGACCGCTTAGTTCCTTGAAAAACTCAAAAACTTCACGTCCAAGCTTTATATATATATATATAGTTTGGCCAAGGCTTATATTTATATATGCAGTTTTGTAAAGTGGCCGAGGAAAGTCTATGACGTCGGCCTGCATTTATACATATATATATATATATATATATATATATATATATATGGGTCACGACTCACGACAGCACCATATTTGAGTCACATCTGATTTTTCTGCTTCACCAAACCACTGCCCACCATTCAACTATTATAAAATAAAGGGAAGGTGGAATCATGTCAGGGAAAGTGGTTTCAATCCTACTTTTCTCGGCGAGGACTAGTCCTGCCTCTATATATATATATGAAATTGAAATTGTTCCTGGAGCTCGGCCTGCCACCAATATCGAGAAAAATTGAAATTGGGCCGAGGTCGACGATCTGGCCGAGATTCCAATTCGCAATTATGCCGAGATTCCAATGTGATTGCATAAGGTTGCCATGCACATCCGTTTCCATTGCCGAAATAGACTTGTTGGCCCCCCTTATTTTCTTATGCATCATCGGCTCAAACAGCCAGATGGATAAGAATATATAAAAAGAACGAAAATCTAACATACGAGAATAGAAGTGGCCGATCTATGAGAAGGAGGAGGCCAACGATGCTTTATTCTAAGCCGAGATCTTAGGCAGAATAAAGAATTTCCTCCAAATAATTTTGACTCGGTGAAATATTTTTTTTGAGATTTTCCAAAGCCGAATAAAAGATCATCTCCAAATATGTTCGGCTTGAAGGAATATTTTTTATTGGTCGCCGAATGTGTTGAACAATTATTATGCCCTCCAGACATAATAATTTTGCTAACTTCAGCTCTTAACTCGAACAACTTAGCCGAATAGGATTTCTCCATATCGACTTTATCACCAATAATCATATCTATTGGCGTGATTTTTCCGGCTAGGCCTATGTCTTCAATTACCATATCAATCGATGTGATTTTATGGTTTGAAGTCGTGTATTGGTCTTGTTCATCATTGGAGCACTCATCTGACGAATCATTTTCTGAGTCAAATTGTGGCTCAGAAACTTGAACATTTTCCTCTTGGCCTACCACACTTTTAGTCTTGACCGAAAAAATAGGTGGTCTTTGTTCTTCGGCCAAATCAACAATTTTCGTAGGCCGAATATTAGTTGTGGCCGGAGCGGAAATTTGCCCCTTGGCCTCTTGCCTTTAAGAAATTCTTCCCAATTTCTCTAAGAGTTGTTTTTGCTTCTTTAATAGGCGATAACACTCGTCCTGTGAAGCCTAATCGAGATAGATCATGTGAACTTTGTAGTTTTAGCACTGAGTCCCACTGGACGTGCCAAAATGTTGACCTTAAAAACTACCAAGCCTACGTGGCGCGCAGACCGAGTAATTAGTAAGCTAATTACGTCCTTCGGTTGTGTGCGGGACGTGCCAACTCGTCGGCCGAGCTCGGCCGAGGAGTAAAATTTGTTGATGTTGCGTTGGGTGCGCTGCTGACTTCTTGATCTTGCGATTGTGGCCGAGGAAGGAACACGTCTCGGCCTTCGGGTTTTAGAGCCTGAAGACAAGGCTGCTAACTTAGCGAAGTTCAATATCCAATTCGGCTTCTAATGTGCCGAATGTAGTAACTCGTAACACCTCACTTCGCCGAGAAGGCTGATGAGATGACCTCGACCAATAAAGATTCAAAAATCCTTCTCGACCGAGACTTGGATAGGTAATCAACCGTCCTCGCTGCAGTGCTGTTGATACCAACGGAAGATGCTGCGAGATCAGCTGATTCTACGGTGACAGAGTTATCTATGCCGACTTAAGATATCATCGGTTGCTTTCACAGTGCTGTTGATGCCAACGGAAGATGTGTCAGCGAAAAGAGAAAATAAAAAATCTTAGTTGTTGAGAAAGTTTGCGCAGGGCAGTTGTGTGTTGAATTAAAAGTCCTTTTTGTGTTCCACGACCTCTGTATTTATAGCCAAGTTTCCTTGACCGCTAATCCAAAAGAGTCATTTTCCGAATATACTCCAAAACAATCCCAAAACAACTGATATTATCTTCTAATGTATTTCGGCAGAAATCTTCTTAGTTTTTTTATTTTCGTAGACTTCTATCAGATGAGCAACATGTGTCCCTTTGAAACCCTTTCACACGGCAAGCATATCATCAATTCTTATGACTTTGCTTTTAATCTGACAATACCATCACCATGCTTTAAAAAGCCCATGTTTTCCTTCCAAAAACCCATGCCGCCAGACTGTCACCTAGTCTAACTAGAACTCTACTTCCACCACATTGATCCAGGTGTATCCATGCACGCAAAATAAGATGGAATATAATCCCAAAAAACACATTTACGTGGCAAAAAACCAAAAGGCATATACCATTTGTGCTTTTCATGATAATCATCTCATCTTGCATACATATTTATCTGCTGCCGTGCTTTATGCATAATCAATTGGGATTTAGACAAGAGGTATTCATCAATTCCCCCCCTGAACTTGTGATCATTGGCCAATTTCCCCCCTCAACTTTAATTTTGGCTAATTCCCCCCCTCAACTCTTATAATTAGTCAATTTCCCCCCTCAACTTTAATTTGGCTAATTTCTCTTCTCAACTCTCATAATTAGTCAATTTGCACTCTACTGTTAATTTTTTTTAATTTTCCATCTATTCTTTTTTTTTTTCTTTCAATCTTTTTAATAACTTCCAACAAAGTACTAAAATTAACATAACATAAACTCACCTGCATAATATAGGGTAAAATGTACAAAAACATAATACAATTAGTATGTGATATGGGTTGATTATAAGAAAAAGTTATGAATCGGGTTTAAAGCATGTAGAAGAAGAAATAATAATCATAAACTCATGGATTAGACCTATTTCAATAAAATGTGTTATTCTTAATAAGGAGTCGAAAATTATGAATTGACTAGCCATTTTTGCACTAAAACTCGATTCTCCACAATTTACTTGAACTTAGCTTTCACTTTAATAAAGAAAATTGTATTCACATACAAAAATGTACACATCAATCCTTTTCGTTATCAATTTTGTATAGTAAAAAATCAAATAAAATTACTCCATACTGATTTATTATGATTAATAATATTATCTATGATAAATTGTAAAATTCTAAATTTTAATCTATTTGTAATAGGATAAAGACATAGGAAAATGATTAACATACATCTTATTTAGTTTCTTACACACACTTGTTTACTTATGATCAAATTAAAAAATTAACAGTAGGTTGCAGATTGACTAATTATGAGAGTTGAGGGGGGAAATTGGCCAAATTAAAGTTGAGGGGGGAAATTGACTAATTATGAGAGTTGAGGGGGGAAATTGGCCAAAATTAAAGTTGAGGGGGGAAATTGGCCAATAGTTACAAGTTCAGGGGGGAAATTGATGAATACCTCTTTAGACAAATATCAGGTTTAAATAATTCAATATATTACTAAGAGATAATATCATGATTAAAATCACAATATTATTTCTTAATAATAATAATTGAAAATTATCTCAACCACTTCATCATCCCACAGTTTAAAAATGGTACTCATCTAACGGCCTCGACTACACGAGTCGATAGTGTAAATTTGAGTCCAAACAATAAGATACTCATAATAATGAGAATTAAAATTTATAATATTTCATAAAAATTTAATTTATGAACACCATAAAATTATAAATAAAAAAGATAGACATTAAATACATATGTTGACATTTAATAGAGTATAAGAATTGAAATCAATTTTTAATCTTATATAAGATATTTTTTTTAAACTTCATCTTAATTAGGGATTAAAACTAGTTTTTTTTTTAAATTATAATCATGAATTTGATCAAAATTAAATGTTGATGACCTTAATGATTGATATGACATAACGATCGTACGTGGGGTTTGAAAAAAGTTACTGTGAGACCCACTTGTGATATATGTTTGCAATGCTTTATGCGGCATAGCTTAGAGATGGTTTTGGTGTATGCCAAACTTCAAAGGACTCTGTTGGAAGTGAAATTGAGATGGTTAGAATCAAGGAAGAAAATATCGGTAATATCGGAAATATCGGTAGTCCGAAAACACGGAAATATCGATGGAAATATCGGGATAATATCGATATCGATAAAAATTACATGGAAACCACGGAAATTGTAAGAAAAACTTGGAAATTTTTATTGAAACTTTACAGGATGTTTATTTAGTCAATTATCTATTAATTTATCATAAAAAATTGGAAGGAAATGCATTGCATGATGGATTTAACTGATTTAAGTTGATTATATAGCGAGCTGGCAAACATTGTGAGTGTAGAAAATATATAATAATTAATGAAAGAAGTTTAAACACACCATAATCGTTTATATATAATGAATTAGTACAATATTTTACACTTTATACATTGCATGGTAAGATACATGAGTGACTAAGTACCACATAGAGTTCCTATGAGGTTCAAAATTTTCACTATCTTCATCATCACTATGTGTAGAGTAAGTGTATTGTGAAGAGTAGTCAGCAACCATAGCAATGGCTTTCAAGAACCGAAACCCAAAAGTCAATAGGAAACCGAATACTTCGGTATTTTTCGGGATTTCAGGATTACCAAACAAATGGGATTTGGAAACCAATCCCATATCGAAAATTTCGGTATTTTTCGGGATGGTTTTGGTTTGGGACTTTTTCGGTTTGGTTTGGGATTTTCGGGAATTTTTTCCAACCATACATGTAAGTGACCAAATAAAAAATAGAAAAATTAAAAACCACATGCCATTGACTAAGTAATTAATTGACACAATTTAAAATATAATACCACAAAAAATTTGGAATATGTGCAAATTTATTTCTTGCAAAAAGAATTCAAAACAAAACCATATATATAAATAGTTTAGCATATTTTCATAAAAACGTAAGTGGTATGGTGGTCAAGTCGCTGAAGGAATTAGATGGGAGGGGTTCAAACCCCTTTATGTGCATGTTTGAGACTTTTCAGAAATTTTCAAATATTTTTAGGTTCATCTCGCGATATTATATATAATATCGCGATATTATCGATAATATCGATATTATCGATAATATCGATATTATCGCGATATATTAACGAAAATTAACAGAATACTCACGAAATATCGTGATATGAAAAAAACGATAATATCGGCGAAATATCGTGATATTATCGATTTTTAAATCTATGGTTAGAATCAATTATGGGAAGAAGCGCATGAAAACACTCATAAAATGGAGAAGCATGCATGTTTCCATAAAATAACCTAAAGTGATTTTTCAATACGAAGAAGCACCTCTCATATTTTTTTCTTCAAAAGTGATTCTGACTTTCTCATAGTCACTTTCAAACGGATTAGGATTCTTTTCCCTCCTATTACTATTCCCTTCCATCATCTGCTCTCACTTTTTTTATTTTTTGTCTTATTTTTTATATAAAAAATTTAAACAATATGCAAATGTGGCGTAATCGTAACCGCTTAAATAGGAGATGATAAAAGGTGGGAGAGATCCTTTTCAAACAAGCCCTAAGTCAACGGACAATCAAAATATAAATGTAGCTTCTCCTCCCAAGGCAAAAGAAAAAAAAAAGGGAGGCAGATTCTCTGCATTCGTGTCTTTCTTTTTTGTGTGGTCACGGTTAAACTACGTTAACATTTTATATATTTTTTATAGAGATAATAAAATAAAAAAGAACAGTAATATAAAATATTAGCGTAACTTAACCGTGACCACACAAACAGGACACGAAAAGTGGGAGGCAGAGAATCTGCCTCCAAAAAAAAAAAAAACTTCACATGAGAAGGTGCGAAATGTCTGCATTCGGTCCAAACTGACCAATCAAATTCAGTTCGATTTTAATTTCAATCGGTTTCAATGATTTGGCATTACGCTTTGGAACGAAAACTGAGGTGCGTTTATGGTTATCTCATAGCCAGCCTGGGAGTTTTGCCTCTCACATCATTTTCTCCTGAAAATGAAAAATAGAAAACGAAAGCTCTCCCTCTTTTTCTCCTTTTTTATTCTTTAAAAGTTGTTTTGCACAAATTGTAGTTGGCGATTGTAAAGATGTGCAGATGGTGCAAAGCGTCGAACGAATTTGGTTTTGCACTACTACCCAGCTTCCGTTGACCAATTCCGATTCTCCGTTTTCAATCAGATTGCAATATTGTTTCCAAAAAGTTCAGCTAAGATCTTGAGTTTTGTCATCGAAAACACAGCCAACTGCGAATTTGATTTATTGAAAGACCCAAATGATTGTTCCAATGTATCATTTCTGAATTCAATGGAATTCATAGTGAAAGGTCAGTTCACCAATCCAACGGACACTAAATAAACAATTAGCTGCGTATAAATTGATTTACCTTCAAACACCTATATGTTTTTGTTGTTACTTTTCTTTGTAATGTAACCTTTAATTTGATGAGTTGTGTGAGTGACAGTATGAATTCTTTTTTGTTCTTGACGGATTCGGGTTTATTAAAGTTTTCGATATATTGGCAGGTGGACATGCTGTGAGAGAGAAATAAGCTCTATGCTCCTTTCAAGTTTGTTGACTTGAGTTCAGAATTCAGATGACTGCTCCCGAGAGGAGAATCAGGGGCTGGACTACTAGACTGTAAGTTTGTGTTACTGAAATTTGATCGTTACAACGTAGTCGTTTGCAAAAATTTCCTGTTTTTCATATCTGATATGACCTCATAGAATGAGATTTCCTGAAATTTATATGAAAAATAGATAGATGCTAGAAGCCTAGAACATCTTTTCGGCAATATAATGCGATTTAGTGCTAATTCGTATGCTCTATTTAGGTTATGGGAAACATTCGTGCCATCCTCCCTGATGGAACTGTAGTCACTGATGTATATTTGTTGAAGCAGACGAAGAACAAAAATTAGTTGATTTGGACTTAGTTGATGTTAATTTTTGTTCCATTCTAACTTAGGTGATTTGGTTTGTACAGTTTTTTTTCATCTGGAAGCCACTGGTTGTACCACTAAAGTACAGGCATTGAAATTCAAGGTTTACATTCACTTTTTAATCTGTTATAAAAAGTGATCATTTCAATTAAAAGTGAAACCTTTTTTTAACAATGAACCAATGAATCCACAAAGAGACTTAATGCGAAAAAGTCTATTGTTTTTTTTGTTTTTGATCACTAGGTCTCTCTCTCTCTCTCTGTTGGAATTATGTTTGTTCGTTCTCAAAAACTGCAAAAAATGAAGACCCAAGATTTTCGGATTTATAGTTAATATCAATTTTGTTTGTCTCAAATTTTAATTTTGATCACTGAAACGAAAAGGGGCATTGATTTATTTTGTTTTAAGATCTTAAATTGTAGCTTGGATTGTGGTGAAGGTTAATAGGTCAACAAAACTTTGATTTAAGATCCTGAACCAACTCGCCTAATGTAAAAGCTATCTATTATCAGATGCAAAGGGAGCAATTAGGGACAAATTATGAATGTTTATCAATATTTGTTATGTACAAGTGAGAAGGTTTGAAAGTTTTGAGCACCAATTAGTGTAGAAGAAAGATTTACCGCGGATTAATATAAATAGTACAATTATGCCATCTTTATATGTATCTAAAACTTGCTAATAACTCCACCTTTACTTGCTGGCGTTGTAGAGGAGGCTGAGAACAACTGTTTATTTCATTCGTTATCATCGCTTCTACAGAAGAGGTCAGTTTTCCTTTTTTTTTTTTTTTTTTTGCTTTTAAAGAGGGTTTACAGAATAGTTGTATGTGATTGGTTTTTTGCTATATTGTGTTTTGAAATTCCTTATTTATATAGTTCTACATATTCTTGGTGTGCATTTATTTTACTTGCTTGGATTATAGATTTTTAGATTAAAAGAATTGATTTGTATTGGTTATAGATCCTGTTAATCTTTGTCTCTACGATTTCTTTGTGCTTTGAATAACTTCAATGCTAATTAGCATTTTTTCTTCTGGGATTTTCTTTCGTGTTTTAACTTCAATCTGCACATTACATATCAGAAATTATTAAAAAGAAAAGAAGCCAGCAAAAAATCATCCAAGATAATTAGAACAAGGTACTCAACACTATGCAAAGTAAATTTATATACTCAACCAATAAAATACAAAACTGTGTTCCTCACTACCACATTGACACAACTCAAATTTATAACAACGGTGAATGAAAGTCATCTCCAAAAATGTATTGAATTATTCAATACAAACAATAAAATTGTCCTATAAAAAATATTATTCACTCCAACAAGCAACAGATGATGGAGCTAACAAATGTGTCCTTTTTGTTTCTTTTTCTCTTCCATTCTTCCTTGAACTATTCAATACAAACGCCAGGCAAACAAACAATAAAAAAATGAGTGTGAAAATAACTTTCTTTTCATTATTGCAAGTACATTACAACTATATCATAGTTTGTTTCATAGTGGGGATTGTTCCATTATTTCCTTCTTTCTTCTACTATGCAGGTGTTTCAATTTCTCAGCAATGAAATCATAAATTAAAACCAATGTTTTAAAAGGCGAAGGCGTGGCTGTGTGGGTGAGGCGTTTCATGGATAGCCCTACGTAGACGAAAGCCTTGAGGTGTGAGGCGAAGCCTCACGAGACCTAAACTTATATATATAATTAAAAAAAATATAACTCTCTGTAAAACAAATATTAATTGTCATTTAAAAGTGTACAAGTCACAAACAAGTTTAACTATCAAACCAAGTTTAACCAAGCAATCAAATTAATCAACAATTAAACAAATAGAGTCAGATAGACTAATAGAGGACTTAATCAAAACTTGTTAAGGGATATAAGAAATTGCAAGTCAAATAAACTAATACAGGACTTAATCAAAACATAAATGTAACTTCTAGATCTAAAAAATAAAGTAGAAACAAAATCAGACATGTATATCTTAAGGGCAGTGCCATCCACACACCCCTTTTTACTTCTCACAAACCCCTTCAATTTCCGGCCATCGGATCAAATGAATTGAAGAATATCAATGGCCAAAATTAACAGGGGTGTGTGGGAGGTAAAAATGAGTGTGTGAATAACACTATCTTAAATCTTGGGTGTAATGTGAACATACGTAGAGAGAGGACTTTTATCATATGGTGTAGTCCATAACTAATTAATTATTTGGATGAGAAAATTAAGTTCACGTTAACCAATTTAATATGGAATTAGTGTTTAGGACTAACATACGTCTAACAACAACTACCCATATACGTGTTTGTTTATTACCACAACCGACTCTTATTCTTCATTAGTTTATGTGGTCATTATCAGGTTTTGTTATCACATATGCACACCAATTACGTTTTCATTTCTAATATAAAATATAATTGTAGGCCATAATTTTCAGGAATTTTGTGGGTACATTCCTGCCTTTCTACCACAGCTCAAGAACCAAAGCAAGAAGTGGTGTGATATCTTTCCCAGGGCAGGAATAATTTGTTCTTATGGCTCAACAAGCTTCCTCATCTCATAGCACTTCTAGTTCTTCTTGGTGTAGTTACGATGTGTTCTTGAGTTTCAGAGGCGAGGACACTCGCAAGACTTTTACTGACCACCTCTATACAGCCTTTGTTAACGCAAACTTTCGCACGTTCCGAGATAATGATGAACTTGAGAGAGGGGAAGATATTAAACCAGGATTCAAGAGAGCCATCCAACAGTCACGGAGTTCTGTCGTTGTTTTTTCTAAAGACTATGCGTCTTCCAAATGGTGCCTGAACGAGCTTGTGATGATCCTCAAACTCAAGAAGACCTCTGACCATGTAGTTTTACCAGTCTTCTACGATGTTGATCCGTCTCATTTGAGGAAGCAAACAGGAAGCCTTGCAAAAGCATTTTCTAAACATCAAAAGGTTCAATCGTTTGACACGGTGAAGGAATGGAGGGAAGCACTTGCTGAAGCTGCAGATCTGGCAGGAATGGTCTTACAGAATGAAGAAGATGGGTATGTATTTATAACTAGCTAATTCTGTGCCATTTTTATTAAGTTTGACTACTAGGTAATTTTGGAACTTTGACATATAAGCACATAAGTTAAGGTTCAAACTAATTCTTTCTGTTACTTCTAAGGATGTGGAATTAATTGAGAATATTTCGGTGGATTTCAGAGCTTTCTTTTGTTGAGAATGAATCCCACATTGAGAATATATCAAAAGTTGGGCTACTCACCATATTGCCGATTGGTTTTATGGTGGAACCTCAATTTTCTTCATGGTATCAGAGCAAGTTGTGAAGCCCAACGGCCACACGTACTTCACGTCACCCTGTTTGTGTTGTCCACATGTTTGGCTAGAAAGTTCACCACACGTAAGGGGGCTTGTGGAACCCCAACTTTCTTTAGTTTTTAGGGGGGGGAGGGACTGTAAGTTTATGAAAAAGAATCTGATAGAGATATTGATGGCATTTAACAATTTCAGCATACAATCATCCCATTTATTAACATCAGTTTAATGATTCAAAGTGCTGACAAATTTGATTTAGTTCCAATATTTTATGTCACTGCAAATTTTTAGGCACGAGGCAAAGTTTATCCAGAAAATTGTTAAAGTGATTGAAGACAAACTAAGGCGGACGCACGTAAGTTTTGATCCGTACCTGATTGGAATCCATTCTCGAGTACAAAGCATCAACTCATGGTTACAAGATGGATCAAAAGAGGTTGGCATACTTGTCATTTATGGAATGCATGGAATAGGAAAGACAAACATGGCAAAATTTGTTTACAAATCAAATTTTGAAATATTTGAAAGACACAGTTTCCTTGAAAATATCAGAGAAACTGCAGAAAACCCAAACGGTTTGATTCAAATACAAAAGCAACTTCTTCATGATATTACGAATGGGAGAAAAATAAAAATATACAGCACAAGCCAGGGAATGTCTGCAATTGAAGATGTCATTAGCTCTAAAAGAGTTCTTCTCGTTCTAGATGATGTTGACGATATGGATCAACTATTAGGTGAGGTAATTGGGATGCAAGATCGGTTATATCCAGGAAGTAAGATCATCGTAACAACTACCTATGCTGGGTTGTTAAATGCTCACCAACAAGTCTTGTCTCACAATGCTGAAACTTTGAATGACGATGAATCATTGGAGCTCTTCAGTTTACATGCTTTTGGGCAGGACATACCCACTGAAAGATACATGGATCATTCAAGAAGGGTGGTACAACATTGTGGAGGACTTCCACTGGCTCTTAAAGTTTTGGGTTCTTCTCTATCAGGAAAGAGTGTAGCTATATGGGAAAGTACACTGAACAAACTGGAAACTATTCCAAATGGTCAAATCTCGCAAAAACTCAAACTAAGCTACGACTCCTTACAAGACACCCATGATCAAGATTTGTTCCTCCATATTGCATGCTTCTTTATTGGAATGGACAGAGATGACATCGTCAGAATTCTAGATGAGTGTGATTTCTTCACAGATGTTGGCATCCAAAATCTAATGGATAGATATTTAGCAACTCTTAATGGATATAATCAGGTGCAGATGCATCACATGATCCGCGACATGGGAAGAGGAATTGTACGCCTTGAATCAAAGGAACCTGGGGAACGTAGTAGATTATGGCATCATAAGGATTCTTTCAATGTATTGACAGAAAAGAATGTAAGTATCATGCTTATATATGCTCTTTCACATTTAACTTTTTTTGTGCTTTTTCCAAACTTAATGAAATGTGTTTCTTCTTAGGGTACGAAAAAAATTGAAGGCCTAATTCTCAACATGCAAATGCACCCAGCATACGCTCGTTTGAGAAACTCAAATGATCAGATAGTTTTGGAGACCAATGGGTTCGCACAGATGCACAAATTAAAACTCCTCCAGCTTAGTTACGTACAACTCAATGGATGCTACAAAGAATTTTCCACAGGATTAAGATGGTTATGTTGGTTTAAATTTCCCTTTGATTCTTTACCCAGTAATTTTCCATTGGAGAGCCTTGTTGCTCTTGAAATGTGCTGTAGCAGCTTGAGAGAAGTTTGGAAGGAAACTGAGGTATAGTGCACTAAACACTATCTTTTAATTTCCCTTTTCTTTCTCACTTTTTCACTAATTGATTCTCCATTTGTTTAAGAACTATCGTCTTTCAATTTTCTGAACAGCTTCTCCCATCACTAAAGATCCTAAATCTTAGCCATTCCCGTGACCTTACAAAAACGCCCGACTTTTCGTTCGTCCCCAAGCTAGAACGGCTCATTCTCAAAAGTTGTGAAAGTTTGATTCACGTTGACGAATCCATTGGAAACCTAGAGGGACTTGTTCATTTAAATATGGAAGATTGCAAAAGTATTACGAAGCTCCCGCGTAATATTTCTATGCTAACCTCCCTTGAAACACTTATTATATCTGGTTGCTCAAATCTCAGCATGTTTTCCCTGGACATGAGGGAGATGGAATCTCTGAAAGTGTTTGAAGCCGATGGTGTTCCGGTACATCGATTACTCACTTCCGCCGAGGAGGTCACATTATGTCCAAGACCAAATGTAGAAATTTCTCGGGCTTCTTATCTTCCACGCAATTTAGTAGACTTAAGACTTAGTAACTGCAATCTTTCAAATGATGATTTTCCAAGAGAGCTTGGTAGTCTATCTTCGTTGAAAATTTTAGATCTGGATAGTAATCCAATTTGTAGCCTACCGGATTGTGTCAGAGGTATTACGGGGCTTGATAGTCTCTCTTTTTATAATTGTACGAGGCTCAAAAGTCTTGTAAGGCTTCCAACTGTAGGAAATTTGTCAATCCTTGGTTGCAAAGCATTGGAAAAGGTAACATTTCAATCATTCAGTCAGGTGGACTCCAGAATGAGGTGCATCGGATACACTGGAATCCGCAAGGTAGATGAGGTATTGGAGTATGAGTGCTGGTACAAGATAGAGCCGATTGAAATTGTTGATATGGAAATGATCAACCTGTTGGGTTTGGGAAACTTAAAATATTCCACAGAATCCTTTGTAATGTCCCAGTATTTACGCCTGGCCTTTGGTTGGAGGGCGGCTCGTCGTCCCATCCAGGTTTCTCTCTCTAGATCTTTCAATCTGATCTTGCATATATCATATATATGCTAGAGTACTCTACCTAATGGTTTGATTTCCATGGCATATACATGGACTGCAAGAATGTGGCATATTCAGCACGTTTCTTCCGGGTAATGAGGTTCCTCAATATGGCTTGTTCAGCCATAAAAGTAATGGGTCCTTAATATCTTTTACTGTGCCTGTACTTCCCAATCGCAGGTTCCGAGGCTTGAACATCTTCTCTGTCTATGCAAAATCCATCAGCAATGATTCTCCTAACATTAATGCCAGTTTAGAGAGCTTACATTGTGCAATATTTACTAAAGTTAGTAATAAGAGTAAGGGTTTGGAGTGGATCTATGGGCCCTCACTATTTGGTGATCCCTGTGATGGACAAGACTTGATATGGTTAAGCCATTGGAAGTTTCGAAACGATTTGGAAGGTGGCGATGAGGTGACTGTTTCAGTTATGACAATATCTGAGTTTCAGGTAAAGGAGTGTGGCATCCAGATTGTGTACTACGAGCAAGAAGACATGATGTTGAGCACCCAGGACAACACCACAGATGACTTTTTCTATCCAGTTGTCATTGGTGGAGATTTGTCACGTTTTCTGCGGTCAGGATCAGGAACATACCTTCTTCGCCATAGGCTAAATTGGCTAACAGAGGAAGAAAAGGATTGTGTGTTCAGTTCAGTTTTGTTCCAGGACGACATTGGAGACCATAATAAACTAACAGGTGCGTGCTTGGTTCTTATCAATGTCAAAAATATTCAATTTCACTCCAACTATTTTTGGATGGTGGTGATGTATTAGCCTGTAGTATATTCACATGTTTATTTTGCGAAATTGTTATTAACACTCCAAAAATCTCATTAAACACTTCTCATAATTGTATTTTTCTTTCTTAACTATAGAAAGTTTAGAGTGCAAAATGAGATTTTTAGAGTGCCAATAACAATTCTCTTATTTTATTGGTTATTGCAGTTATGGTAGTCGATATGTGAGAATTAATTATACGTGTATGTTTCTTAGACCGTAGCAATTCCCTTATTTTATTGGTTATTGCGGTGGTGGTGCAGGCAGATGTTGGAAGGTGGTAATGATCGTAGCCGCCATCTTCTTTCTCTCTTCTTCTCGTCTCTTGCACCTCTATTTCAGTGAAAGATCAGTTAATCCAGTTATTCAGACAATAGAGAGAAGATGTAGCAACTGCAGAAATTGATCAAATATCATGAAATATTGTCCTCATTTTTCTTGTAATCTTGTCCTAAGACCTGTTAAAGACCCGTCCCTAATTTTCTTGTATAATTATGTCCTCGATGATGTAAATTTATCAAATTGCCCCTAGAACATACGTTCGAGTTGACTTTTGTTGACTTTTTGTTTGATATGTGTAACGTATTAATTAGTATATTTAAGTAGCACTTGTCGCTGTCACTCAGTACGATCTGGTAGTATTCTTCTTCGCTTAGAAGTGAGTGGTCTTATGTTCGAATTTCATTGATGACGAGAATTTTCCATTTTCCCTGGTGTAACACGTGGGTGGTAAGCTGAAAGAAAATTGGGTCCTTAAGGTACCGTTTGATACGTGGGACGGGACGGGACGGGACGGAGCTTCCAAGCAAATGTGTTTGGCTTACTTAGGATTCTCATTCCGTGATCCCAGTCCCCGATTTGCTGTGATCTTTCACAGAGTATCTGAATCCGACCAAACACACTCTACCCGAAGGCGCATTCAGCGACTTTCTCGAACCTCCTCACTAATGAGGTCTTCATAGTATGTAGGCTTTGCTCCTTGGAATTTGGTATTGGAAGGATTAAAAGAGGATTAGACATAAAAGAAATTCCTTATAG
Source organism: Malus sylvestris (assembly GCF_916048215.2). NCBI lineage: Eukaryota > Viridiplantae > Streptophyta > Magnoliopsida > Rosales > Rosaceae > Malus > Malus sylvestris. The sequence continues at coordinate 27,515,697 of NC_062264.1, forward strand.
GAGGCAGATTCTCTGTCCTTCCACTTCCCGTGCCCTCATGTTTTGTGCGGTCACGATTAAGCCACGTTAACATTTTATATTATTTTTTTATAGAGATAATAAGACAAAAAAGAATAGTAATATAAAATGTTGATGTGGCTTAACCGTGACCACACAAACATGAGGGCACGGGAAGTGGGAGGGCAGAGAATCTGCCTCCTTCCTTATAATCCAACCATTTTACAGGGGGTTGGAATGTTTAATTTTTTTTTAAAATACAATCCATTTTGCCTTCAAATTGGACAAAATTTTTTTATTTCTCGCTTCATAGTATTAATTAAAGTAAGATATTCATCTCACTCCAATGTTACATACCAAACCAGGCCATATGGCCTAAAGGCACGTAAGCAGGGTACGTCGTTGTCAAGCATGCGAAGTTAAATGCTGCTTAAGTCAATGTGGGGAGACTTGTTTTCTATGGACCTTGATTCTATGTCCTAATTTTCTAAGGGAAAACGCGTCTGATTTGCACGAAGAAAAGCTGAAAAGCAAGATAGAGTTTCGGCTGTTCAAATCTTGACGAGCTTCCGATTGAGATGTCGAAGATGGAGTCTCTGAAAGTGTTTCAAGCAGATAGAGTTTCGATACATCGATTACTCACCATCACTGAGGTCATCTTACGGCCAATAAGGACTCCAGAAGTTTGCTGGGCTTCTTATTTGCCACGCAATTTAGTAGACTTAAAGTCTTAGTGACTGCAATCTTTCTGTTGGTGATTTTCCTAGGGATTTTACTCAGCTATCGTCATTGCGAAGATTAGATGTAAGTTGCAATCCAATTTACCGCCTACCAGAATGCATGAGCGGGGCTAGCAGGCTTGACCAACTCTCTTTCAAGAGTTGTACATGGCTCAAATCGCTTGTAAGGCTACCACGAGGAACACTGATGTTGTCAAGTTGACCATCATTGGAAAAAGTATCATTTCAATCAGTACACCTACCTGACACAATTCGTATCGTTGGCAACTGGAATCTAGTTGAGGTTGGATACCGCTACAAGTTAGAACTCCTTGAAAATGTTGATGCAGAAATGATCAACCTTTTGGGCTTGAGCAACTCCAAATATTCCACAGAAACCATTCAGATGGCTACCATATATGCAGCCAACAGTCCCGGCCGCGAGATGACAAGTCCCTGCCCAATCCTGGTCTCTCTCTCTCTCTCTCTCTCTCTCTCTCTCTCTCTCTCATCATATCCTATGCAAGAAGATTGCAAGATTTGACTAACAACATTTTATCTTCCAGGTAATAACGTTCCAAGGTAGTTCAGCCATAAAACTGCATGATCCTCAATATCTTTTACTGCCCCTTACTTCCCAATCTCATGGTCCGAGGCTTGAATATCTGTCAATTTTAGAGTATTTCCATATCCCATAATCACTGAAGTCACTAAGGGCTGGTTTGATATTGCTCTGTTTTGAAAAAAAACTGCTTCTGTTGTGCTGTGAAATAAAGCAGCAGAGTGTTTAGTAAGTTTTTTTTTGTAAAAGTGCTTTTGGAAGAAAAAACAGTATGTTAGTGTTTAGTAAACTTTTATGTAAAACAGCTGTGACCCTAGTCTTGAAAAAAAAAGCTAGTTTTGAGAAGCTGCATTTTGCTGCTTCTGCTTTTTGCCACTTTTCAACTTAAAATGACAATGACTTTGAAAATAAGTTGAGTTACCAAACACAAATTTTACTCTAACTTGTTTTCATTCCAACTTTTTTTAAAATCACCACAACCCCTGGGCTAATAAGAGCAAGGGTATGAAGTGGATTTGTGGCCCAACATTCATGGGGGTTCCAAGTGACGGACAAGACATGACATGGTTAAGCCATTGGAAGTTTGCGAATGAATTGGAATGCGGCAATGAGGTGACTATACTACCTGCAAAGGTAATCTTAGTTAATTATTTAAAACAAAGTTTGATAAAATGTTGATTTTGTGATTTAAAATAATAAAAACGAAATTAATAGAAAATAACTAAATAAAGTGACAAAATAAAATAAACTAAAAGAAAACGGTTTTTGAAAATTAAATTGTAAAAGTTAGGGTTCCGTTGTTATCTTAACAATTCTATGTAGTTCTTTCAATTACTTATGAATTACACATGCAAATTTTGAAGGTTAGGTTTTCCTAATATATGCCTACTTGGACCCCAACATAGAGCGTATATCAAACATGCAACTCTTATGTGGTATTCAGATCAAATCTAAACATGCATGACTCATTAAGCTTTGTGAAACATTTTGAAAAATCATACAACCACTAAGACGTGGTATTCATCGTAAGTGAATTTGCACATATTAACCACAATAAGCCTTCGTCAATTTTAAGGACTGACATCTGACCAAAACTGCATCAAATTACTTTTCTAAAGAACCTAATGGTAGCTAAGGATTAAGACAATTAGATAGTTTAAACTAGTGATTAATAATTCAAAACCTGCATGCGTAATATCATAAGCAAATTGAAAAGAAACTACATATTCTTGCTAAGGCTCGTGGCCTCACCCTAGCAAAAGCGTAATATCATAAGCAAATTGAAAAGAAACTACATATTCTTGCTAAGGCTCGTGACCTCACCCTAGCAAATGGAAATTAGTTTCTAACAATCATAAACAAAATATTATTAAAAACAAGGATATAAAATACCTTGAAAATAAACTTAAATTGTCAAAAGCTCCAAAGTAATGCGTTCTTCTCCTCCTCCTTCCTCTTTCTCTCCCTAAAAAACCCTAATGGCTAAAAAATCTTATTTATACTACTAGAAAATAAAACCCTACCTAGAAAATGTCTTAGAATAAAACTAGGAAACCAAATAAATTAAAATAAATTAGGAAACATAATCCTAATTAAATATGAGAAATCTGCCCAGCCACAATTCAGCCACGTTTCTGGATTTCCAGGGCTCCAAAATAGGCCCAAAGTGGCTAGAATTAAAGCTTAAGATGTCCTGAACATAATTGCAAAAGGTCTCAAACCCAAAAGACATAATCTTGGACGCCAAAAAACCCAAATAAGCCCAAAACGTCACTTTGACAGCATTGCGCGTTGCTCCTTTATTTCATTGCCATAAATAAACCGCTTGGTAGAAAATTATGAAACTTTGATACAAACACACCAAGACACTCACGAACATCTTCCAGTTGGAATCACTTCAAAATTCGTCCATTTCATCTTGTTTTGCTCCAGAGAAAGTTGAATGTCCTACATTAAGAATATAAAATATATAGTATAAAATCAACTCATCACTTGTAAAAAATGAAAACAACGGCAATGCTTATAAATTAGCATCAAATGTTTATTTTGTTGATTGGATAGACGTTTGATACCCCATTAACCACTTTCAGCTAAATCAAAATTAATTATCTGGCGATTTTTGCTTGTTATACAAACAAAGAAGGGCAACAGGGTGACTGCACGCTTGCAGCACGGAGGAGCAGCGGTGACAATAACAGTGGTGGCAGAGGTCGGAAGGTGCTCAATCTCATCATGGCCACTGTGTTCTTACTCTCACTCTAATCGTCCGCTCTTCTCTCCTTCAGCAAAAGAAGCGTCATGCAACAAGATCTCCACTATTTCATTAGATTGATCTGATGCAGTCATCTTTGTGTTCTCCTCTCATTTCAAATTATATCTGAATAAGTACTGATTTGCTCTTTGGTGTGAGAGTTTTCTTAGTTCACTAATTAATACAACTCATCACACTATATTCCATGTTATTATTACTTTGTGCTGGACTTGAACTGATTTTATACCCATACACTGACTTTGTCCTTTGTATTTTCCTGCTTACTTTTTGCTTTATTTAATTTTTGGATTTACAGATAACTATCCAACATTTTGGACGATTCTAAATTAGTCTTGACTTTTAAAAATATTCAAAAAATATCTAATATTTTGAAAATTAGACATTTGTTAGGTCACCTTCATTAAGTCGGGACTTTACCAACATTAAGTGTTGGGTCTAATGACCTTACTAGCATTAAATGATGAGTGGTCAAACACTAAAATTGGTTTTCACTGATTGTTGTCTTTGGATCTCTAATCTCCAAAATGGGTTCCTTTTAGCCAAATTAAATCGTAAATTTGCTTAAGCTAATACAAGTCGATTTGAAGATTCAAAGCTCCATAAATGATTTGAGAGTTAAAACACGTCTTAATATTTGTCTATGTCATCACTTATCGCTACTGATGTGCTTTTGGCTCACCAAAAAGTGTTGGAATGGATTTTGGAGTCAGGAAGAAGAGGCATTATCCGGCATCAAACCCTCGAGTGAGCCAGACTGCCAGATGACACTCGAGTGAGCCAGCCTGCAGCAAAAGCTCGCTGTGGCACTTCCCGTTAGACTTCACAAATTAGCTCGAGCTCACAATAGATTTTCTCCACTTTCCTTTTCTTGTTTTGTCCAATGACTAGTTTCCAACTTAATTTAACCCGAATCGTATCCTCCCTCCTATCTGGAAGATTAACAATTAATTACGGTTTCAACAAGGGGCCAAGGGATGGCATTAATTTGTAACCGAAATTGCTTATTATCCAAGAGGATCCTCCATCCTCTTTGTTAGGATCCTGGGGATCCTCAAATCACATCCGTTCATTATACATTATGCGGTTAAAAATTATTGTAAATTATTTAAAATTTAATATAAATAGTACCTAACAAAAACTGACCGTACGATATACAATAAACGAATGTGATTGAAGGATCATCCGGATCCTCACAAAGAGGATCCGGTGAGAATCCTCTCTCGCTTATTATCTATATAGTGAAGTTTCTAATAACCAAATGTTTGTAGAACCGCCAATTATGCGGCCCATATATTAGCTAACTTGGGCCTAATTTCTAGTTTCACAAATAATTGGTTTGATGAGGCTCCGGATATTACCAAAGATGTCCTAATGAAAGATTGTAACCATTCTCTTAATTCTCATCACCAAGAAAAGAGCGTACATGAATCATGATTCCCTAATTTCCAATAAAGAAATTTTATTCGAACTCATATAACTTATCTCTATACTCATATAACTTATTTCTATACCCAACTTATTTTCTACAACCATATTATTTTTTACTACACTATCAATATCTCTTTAAATTCAAATTTGTTACCTAATCTACCCTCACAAATTAACCTAATTCAACATATAAATTGATATTTACACCCTTTCAAAAAAAAAAAAAACTTACTTAAATTCATTAAACTTTTAAACTTAGTGGGCAAAATATTTTCTTATGCAGTAACGTACGTGGGAAGGATTTCTCATGCACTGAGTGATATTATCAATCAAAATAGCCCTTTGGATTATTTGTCCCAGTGTAGTAGATCCCAATACCATTTCGTAGAGTTCAACAACTTCAACACCTTTATTTTGAAATGATGGTTCGACCTGTACTAGTAACAAGATGTTTGGTTCTGTTGAAACCTCTGAATTTGTGTCTCCAATAATAAAGGAGCCAAGGGAAGTAGGAACTTTACTTGTAGAATACTAGCTAGAGGTGCATGATGAAATGATTAAGTGAATGTTGTTCTTGCAAAGGCGAATGATGTCTGGCCACTTGTGTACAATCAGCAGGGCTGGTCCTGAGTTTTTTGGTGCCCAGTGCGAAAGCTCAAAATGTGCCATTTTTTAATACAGAAACATATGTTTAAAAAAAATATTTCACAAGGATAATCACATGTATGTGTAAAAAAATTCATCACTAATCACATGCAAAATGGCTTCCAATTTCTGTCTTGTATGTGTAAAATTTTATTCACATCAACCAAATTATGGTTCAAAACAAATGGATAATCACATATACAAACCTGCAAATGGCTTTTGAACTTCATCATTAGTAAGCCCATCAAACTTCATTAACTCTCTAATTTGTTTTGGTGTAGCAGCTGCAAGAAAAAAAAACAATAACATAACGCATTAAACACACATCCAATACATCCCAATCCAATCAAATATTCATCCAATCATATAAAATAGAGGTATTCATCAATTTACTCCTAAACTTGTAAGGATTGGCCAACACATAGCAAAGAGTGGCCAACACAAATCTCCCTGTGCAACATTTCCAGAAAACGCTTTTGAAATCTTCATTGGTATCCATCTGCAAATCCACAAAGACAAGTAATTAATGTTTCATATCAATCACATTGACAAACAAACTAAACAACCTCCTCAAAATTTTAACCCAAAAAATGTACCAAATTTGATATTTAATAAAATAATCAAAGCAACTAAACAAAAACCAAAATTGAACGTAATAAAAATAAATTGACCCATAAAAAATCTCTAAGATTAACAGCAGTCACCTGTACAAGAATTGAGCAAAAAAATTTAGCATCTCAACCGCATCCAATTCAAGAAAATATATCTTACACACATTTAACTATGGAACCAATGTTTTCTCTATTTAAGAAAGTACAGAATTTGTTTTGAGAAAGCATCTCAATAACCACTCAAAGTTCATTTATTCAACAGCCACTCAAAGTTCATTTGTTTTGAGAAATTTTATTCGAACTCATATAACTTATCTCTATACTCATATAACTTATCTCTATACCCAACTTATTTTCTACAACCATATTATTTTTTACTACACTATCAATATCTCTTTATATCCAAATTTGTTACCTAATCTACCCTCACAAATTAACCTAATTCAACATATAAATTGATATTTACACCCATTCAAAAAAAAAAAAAAAAACTCACGTAAATTCATTAAACTTTTAAATTTAGTGGGTGAAATATTTTCTTATGCAGTAATGCACGTGGGAAGGATTTCTCATGCACTGAGTGATATTATCAATCAAAATAGCCTTTTGGATTATTTGTCTCAGTGCAGTAGATCCCATGACCATTTCGTAGAGTTCAACAACTTCAACACCTTTATTTTGAAAATGATGGTTCAACCTGTACTAGTAACAAAATGTTTGGTTCTATTGAAACCTCCGAAATTGTGTCTCCAATAATAAAGGAGCCAAGGGAAATAGGAACTTCACTTGTAAAATACCAACTAGAGGTGCATGATGAAATGATTAAGTGAATGTTGTTCTTGCAAAGGCGAATGATATCTGGCCACTTGTGTACAATCAGGAGGTAACACATTATTTTCTATGTTGGTTTAACGAGATCATTCCGCCAAAGGAATGTATAATATATTATTCAAATATGGTGTTAACGGAATAACTCCGCCTATGTAAGTTTATCTTACATTGCCGGTCCCAAGCCCGGATAAAGGAGGAGGGGGAGGGCGTCAGGTAGTCGACAGCCGGCACTCCATAATTACGTCGAATCCTTATGAAAATGAATCAAGAACGAAATCGCGCTAAAGCTAGGGCGTCACCCGTAAGTGGCGCGCTATGTGGCCCGAGCACAGTGATAAGTGAGCAAGGGTCACTGTATCTCCATCGGCACCCGGATGCAGTGTTAAATGAGCAAGGGGGCCATAGAAACTTCTTTTCGAACGACTCCACTCAAAGTTGTTTGGGAGCATATGCTTCTATCAACTTTACACGGGACACACAAAAGAAGTACTTTGATCCTATTAGATGGGAGAGGGTGAAGAAGCTAGGACAGAAGGGTAGAGTTCAAAAGAGCAAAATGTGTTTAGGAACGTGGAATATAGGAACCTTAACGAGAAAATCTATGGAAGTAGTGGAAGTTATGGTGAGGAGAAAGATAAATATTATGTGCCTACAAGAAACTAAGTGGGTTGGTCGTAAGGCAAAGGATCTAGAAAACTCAGGGTTTAAACTTGGTATTCGGGCACAAATAGAACGAGAAACGGTGTTGGCATCATCGTGGACAAGACCTTGACACAAGATGTTGTAGATGTCAATAGGGTAGGAGATAAAATCATGGCAATCAAGATTGTAATAGGACAAGAACTTATCAATGTGATTAGTGCGTACGCACCTCAAGTAAGGTTGGATACGAGTTTGAAGGAGAAATTTTGGGAAGACCTTGGAAACTTGGTGCAAGGAATTGCTCAGACGGAGAAGATATTTATAGGAGGAGATTTAAATGGACACGTGGGCAGGGAGACAGGCAACTATGGAGGTTTTCATGGTGGCCATGGTTTTGGGGAGAGAAATGAGGATGGGGAAGCTATCTTGGATTTTGCAATGGCATATGATCTCTTCTTAGCCAACACCTTCTTTAAGAAGAGAGAAGAACATGTGATCATCTACAAGAGTGGGTCGTCAAAAACATAAATAGATTTTCTTCTAATGAGGAAAGGGGATCATATAACTTGTAAGGATTGCAAAGTTATACCAGGAGAGAGCGTGGCTAATCAACATCGCTTGTTGGTGATGGATGTACATATCAAAAGAGTGAGAAAAAAGAACAAGACTTGGAAGTGCCCAAGGACTAAATAGTGGAATCTAAAAGAAGAAAAACAAGTCATTTTCAAAGAGAAAGTAATCACCCAGTGTGTGTGGGATAGAGAGGGGGAAGCTAGCCAAATGTGGGATTCCATGGCTAGTTGTATCCGAAGAGTAGCAAAAGAGGTATTAGGAGAGTCCAAGGGCTTTGCCCCACACCAAAAGGAATCTTGGTAGTGGAATGAGGAGGTACAAACAAAGGTGAAGGCTAAGAAGGAATGTTGTAAAGCCTTATACAAGGATAGGACCGATGAAAATGGTGAAAGGTATAGAAAAAGCGAAGCAATAGGCGAAGAAAGTTGTGAGAGAAGCTAAGTTAGCGGCTTATGACGATATGTATAAGCGACTAGATACCAAAGAAGGAGAGTTGGATATCTATAAACTAGCTAGAGCAAGGGAAAAGAAGACAATGGACCTAAACCAAGTGAGGTGCATCAAGGATGAGGATGGAAAGGTTTTTGCTACAGAGAACGCGGTTAAAGACAGATGGAGAGGTTATTTTCATAATCTTTTCAATGAATGACATGAAAGGAGTGCTTCTTTAGGGGAGTTGAGTAACTCAGAAGAGTGTAGAAACTACTCTTTTATCGTTGAATCCGGAAGGAAGAAGTGGTTGTAGCTTTGAAGAAGATGAAGCATAGAAAAGCAGTAGGCCCAGACGATATACCAATCGAAGTGTGGAAAGTTTTGGGATAGACAGGTATAACATGGCTCACTGACCTTTTCAATAGGATTTTGAAAACGAAAAAGATGCCAAATGAGTGGCGAACGAGCACTTTGGTGCCTATCTACAAGAATAAGGGCGACGTACAAAATTGCATGAACTATAGGGGTATTAAGCTAATAAGTCATACAATGAAGCTCTGGGAGAGAGTCATTGAGCATAGATTGAGGCAAGAGACACGGGTTTCGGACAACCAATTCGGGTTCATGCTAGGGCGCTCAACCATGGAGGCAATCTATATCCTACGAAGATTGATGGAAAGATATAGAGATGGGAAAAATGATTTACACATGGTCTTTATAGATTTGGAGAAAGCGTATGATAGGGTCCCAAGAGACATTCTTTGGAGGATTATAGAGAAGAAAGGAGTACGAGTAGCATATATCCAAGTTATAAAGGATATGTATGAAGGAGCAAAGACTGCCGTAAGAACTCATGAAGGACAAACCGAAAGCTTTCCCATAACTGTAGGATTACATCAAGGCTCATCCTTAAGTCCCTACCTTTTTGCGTTGGTAATGGATGAGTTAACATGACATATTCAAGATGATATTCCTTGGTGTATGCTTTTCGCAGACGATATAGTGTTGATAGATGAAACTCAGGAAGGGGTAAATGTAAAGCTTAACCTTTGGAGAGAAGTGTTGGAATCTAAAGGTCTTCGCCTAAGCCGATCAACGACAGAATATATGGAGTGCAAGTTTAGTGCAAATGGAGGCCAAAACGAGTTAGGGGTGAGGATCGGAGATCAAGAAATACCAAAGAGCGACCGTTTAACCTAACGAAGAAGGCTTTGGTGTATTTAACACAATACATTGAAATGAAGGAAAGCTTATTTATTGATATCCCCGATAAGTTACAAATATGTACATATACATGAGTCAAAATAAACAAACATAAGGGAGCCTTCACAAAGGTTGCTTAGGAGAAGTCTCAGCAGTCGGTAGAGCCCCAGAAAGAGAAGGCACCGGAGGGGGATCATTCGGAGACTCAGTACTGGACAGAACCCTAGAAGGAGGAGACATCAGAGGTTAATCATTTGGAGCTTCATTACGCGGTACAGCCTCAGAAGACGAAGGCAATAAATGCCTTTGGAACAAACCTACAAATCTCTGATGATCAAGTAAAACCTGACCATCAGATTCCTTCATCTGGTCAAGCTTCCTATTCATGTTTGTAGCATAGTCATGTGCGAGCCGGTGCAACTGTTTATTCTCATGCTTGAGCCCTCTAATCTCCTGTTTGAGACTCATCACTTCAGCCGCCAATGATTCAACTCGGCGGGTTCGAGCAAATAGGCGTTGGGTCATATTAGACACATAACCTGCACACTGAACACTGAGAGCCAGAGAATCCTTAACATCCAACTCATCAGACCGTTTGGAAAGTAGTCTGTTATCTTTGGAAGTGAGAAGGTTCCTGGCCACCACCGCAGCGGTCATATCATTCTTCATCACGGAATCCCCAATGGTAAGAGGACCAGTAGGGGAGACGAAGGATGAGCGCCATATGTTGTCTGGAGAAGGCGTGGCTGCCTCTTCAACAAGGTTCAAGTCAAAACGACGGTCGGAGGGGCCAGACATTTTCAAAAGTGTTGAAGATAGAAGAGGTCGGACAAATCAAGATCTTAGAAGCTGGGCTGCTCAAAGACCACGAAGGCCGATCTCAGAAATCGAAGAGGCGCTTGCTTTCTCAAAAGCTGGGCTGCTCAGAGACCACGAGGGTCGATCTCAGAAATCGAAGAGGCACCTACTTTTCCAGCCTTGTCAGCACCTGTCACACGCACACTCAGCTTTGCGAAAATTATGGGCATTATGTCGAAGATTTCTGGTGAAGTAGAAAGCACATGAATCTTACTGTTCAATCACCCACTTCCCATACGCAACATTAGCTCATGGGTACCACATATAACTTTGCCAAAGTTCTCTAACAAAGTTGAGACACGTGAAGCTTGCAGCTCCCACTACATCGCTCTGACCAAGAAGGGTAAAAGAATAGCAAAGAAACAGCACTAACAAAGTTTAGACACATAAATTTTGAAGGTCTAGCTACCATATTATTACCCACAAGGGTAAAGGAACAGTACCACTGCTAGATAATTGGAAAGTCCCTGTGTGTCAATCTCTGTGCTTCGTGGCAAGGTAGACTAGCAAACATGCCCAACCTTTACTCACATTCGAGAAAACTCCCAACAAGATTGCTTGCTCCAAAATCGAAGAGGCACCGCCCTCCGAATATCGAGAGCCAGACTCCCAACATGATTACTTTCTCAAAAATCGAATAGACATCGCTCTCCGAATCTCGAGAGCCAGACCCCCAGCAGGATTGCTTTCTCAAAAATCGAAGAGGCATCGTTCTCCGAATCTCGAGAGCTAGATCTTCGACAGGATTGCTTGTTCGAAAACCGAAGAGGCACCACTTTCCCAACTTCAAAAGCCGGATCTCCTTGGATAAAGCTTGTCTGTAATCTTCACACGCAACATCAGCTTTCCAGATACCACAGACCACTTTTTCAAAGTGCTCTGACAGAGTTAAAACATGTGAAGCTGGCAGCTCCCACACCCGTGCTATGACCAAGCAGGGTAAAGGAATAGCATTACTACTTGTTGTTAGGGAGACTCCTATATATGTCGACTTCCATCCCCAACGGACAGTCAGACCTGCAAAAATGCTCAACCCTTCATCATATCTGAGAGGGCACTCCCAACGAAGCCTTTCGAAATATTCAGCTTTCTTTCCCCCGATAATACCTCTGCAAACAAGCTATACTAGAGCAAGAATATCTCATATCATCAGGGTTAAAAGCAAGAGTATCCCATATCATGCTTTTTCCCTGTCTTTTCCTTTGGCCTTGTTCTTACCTGCAAGACAAAGAGAAAGAGAGCAATCAGTCAGCACTTGGAATTAAACTTCCAGTCAGGATCTGACTGCCTGGAACCCCTTACCTGATTACTTACTTGGCATTGCTCCCGAGTACTCATCTTCAACATCTTATGCTTCCAGGGAAGATACCGCATCTGCCTGATGAACAGATAGGGCAAGTGAGAATGATACAAGGAAGCATGTGGAGACAAGCGTAACAGCACACGTGCCGATACATCCACTACTCTGTCAAAAGCAAAAGTATCCCATATCAGCAGGGTCGAACGTAGTCTAGATTTGATGGACTTGTTTTGACCTTCAAATTCTTCAGTCGACCTTATACTCTGGAGGAAACCAGAAAACCCTCCAGCCCAGTTCAAGAATAAGCCTGTGGAAAGTTACTTCTTCAAAAGCAAAAGTATCTCATATCATATCTTCTCATTTTTCTTCTTTTTATCCTTCATGCTGCCTGCAAGATAGGAAGAATGTGAACAATCAGCCGGAACTAAATCAAAGTTCTGATCTGGGACTGATTGCTTGGAGCTCTGATTGCTTACCTTGTCTGTCACCTCTTTCAGCAGATCCCCTAGCTCGACGACTTGGGGGACTCCTACTACATGGTTTGTATCGCGCTTGACCAAGCCTGAAACTACAAGTAAGCTTCAAGTGAAATTGATACATTACCTTGTGCATCTCCACCAGTTAAAGATACCACCCCTGGATGGAGGAAGGGTACTTCCAGAGGAGATGCCACATCTACCTATGCGACAGATAAGGCAAGTCAAGACGATACCACACTCTGGTACTTAGAAGTTTCGTGACTACGAGATCATTCTCCCACAATATTTCCTAATGTCATTTGTACTAAATCATTCACTTGTACTCACTAAGGGAGAGTTTGAACCTATGTACTTGTGTAAACCCTTCACAATTAATGAGAACTCCTCTATTCCATGGACGTAGCCAATCTGGGTGAACCACGTACATCTTGTGTTTGCTTTCCTATCTATATCCATTTATATACTTATCCACATTAATGACCGGAGCAATCTAGCGAAGATCACAAAAAAGGATCGTTTTCGCTACCTAGGATCTATCTTGCAAGAGAATGGAGAATTAGATGGAGATCTCAACCATAGAATACAAGCTGGATGGATGAAGTGTAAGAGTGCATCTGGCGTGTTGTGTGACCGTCGTAGGCCACTGAAGCTCAAGGGAAAATTTTATAGGACGGTAATAAGGCCAGCGATGTTGTATGGCACAGAATGTTGGGCGGTGAAGCATCAACACGTACACAAAATGGGTGTAGCGGAGATGAGGATGCTTCGTGGGATGTGTGGGCACACGAGAAAGGATAAGATTGGGAATGAGGATATCCGAGGTAAAGTAGGAGTAGCCGAAATTGAAGGAAAGATGAGAGAAAATCGGTTACGGTGGTTTGGACATGTGCAAAGAAGGCCTAGGGGTAGAGGTTCAGGGCTGAAGGGGTAGAGGAAGACCTAGGAAAATTTTGGAAGAGACCCTAAGAAAAGACTTAGAGTACTTGGATCTAACGGAGGACATGACACAAAACCAAGCGCAATGGCGTTCTAGGATTCATATAGCCGACCCCACTTAGTGGGAAAAGGCTTTGTTGTTGTTGTTGTTGTTGATGGTGTTAACAGAATCATCAAGCCTGCTTTGCATGTGCAGTTGGCAAACTTGATAAGGGCTGATTGCTTTTGAGAGTATAAAGCTGAACCGTTATAGTGAGGCACTTAAATATCTTAAGCTGCTATAGAGGCACACCCAGCACTTTCAGAAGCATATTATCATCGGTCTTTCGTTCTTCGTCAGATATATATATATATATATATATATATATATATATATATATATATGCATGTACTTTTTAAATAATTACCGTTCTAACAGAAGAAAAAAAAATGGTTTTGCTGAAAATTGTTTCAGCATATGTAATTTTCTATTTGAAGTTTTGGAAAATTCGAATGTTACAGGCAACTGTATCAAATTTACAAAAACAAAAGAAAAAAGCTTGCATAAATCAATTTATAACTTAGTTGGAGGATTCAAAATTTCAAAAATCATCACCCATTGGTCAACAAAAGCTTGTTTTTCCTCTATGAGAGCGTCTTAGGGTTTTAGTTAGAATGAACGAAGGATAAAGATTGTATGAAGGTAGAGTTTGATTATTGAGTGTGAGTTTACTGATAAATTTTAGTTTTATGGCTAATTTCATCTAGTAATTGATGGTAATTATGCAATAGATTAAAAAAGTCAATTCACATTTAAAATTTAAGTTTGTTGTAAAGAGATGTTATATGAGTTCAAATAAAATTTCTCTTTCCAATAAACTTTTCAACCAAAAAAAAAAATCCAATAAACTACTATATCCAATGTAGTTACTTTGAACTTAAATTGGCAGTTAGCGTTGTTTAATTCTAAATGTTTAGGAAATGTTCCCAGAACAACCATCTTAGGAAATAATCTGTGGGTTTATGTCCTTGGCCACAGTTAGAGCTGGTTTGGTATTGCTATGCTTTAAAAAAAAGCTGTTTCTGCTATACTATGAGAATAAGCGGCTGTGAAATAATAGTTGTAGAGGGTTTGGTAAATTTTTTTGTAAAAATGCTTTTGAAAAAAAAAAGCAATATTATAGTATTTGGTAAACTTTTATGTAAAACAGATGTGAAAAAAAACCGATTTTTCAAAGCTGGGTTTTGCAGCTTCTTGTTTTTTGGCTTTTTTCACCCAAAATTGTGAAAAAAGTTGAAGCTGAATGTTTACCAAACACAAAGTTTTTTTTTATATCAACTTTTTTCAAAATCACTTCAGTATTAAACCAGACTTTAATGTGCATTGTTGGCCTTATTGTATTTTCGAGATGGGATTTTATTTTCCAACACTACGGAGTTTCTGTTCTCTCTCAAATGGACAACAATGTTTTCACTTGCATTGCACATTCGTTAAATGTAAGATTTGATTTGTAATAATCATCTCTCCATAAATTAGAGTACTTTATAACATTATATTGAAAAAACCTAACCACCTTGAATTCAACGAAAATAACAGTACACTCGCTCCCCGAATCAAACATGTGGCGGAAATTTCGCTTCAGTTGTTCTGACATCTTCTGTCAAGTTTCCAAGAACGCAAGCCATGTAACAAAACTTGATCTATATTATTAATTGATGTCATATTTTCAATAAACCTTGAGGAAATTTTTTCTTGTTTTTAAATGTTTCTCTCGTACCTAATGGGAGTGCTACCAAAAAAAGTGAAAAAGAGTTTGGTGACAGAATTTTAAAAATTTGGCCACCAAATTGACTTTCTAGAAATCACTGAGTCTATTTCATATCTCGTATGTTTACATAGAGATCATCGATTATTGAAGTTTGCATATATTTTAATATCTTAGTGAATAGGATGTTGAATTTCATCATGCATCACAGATTCGAACTCTTGCTTCTACTAAATTATTGTAAGAGTCTCAAACTCTCTCTCATCTCCTTAATAATAATAACTTTTTTTATAAAAAAAAAAAATGTTTGCCTCTTTCATTTTACTGTGGACTTTTGAGGGACGCAGCCAACCAACAATCGTGTTGACTGCCTTAATTTGCATCAAGAGGAATGCAGAGGAGCTCCTCCTTAATTATATCTGGAAATGTTGCTCATCTGATAGTGCATATATACCTGTACTGAGTTGAAAAACAACATGGGATTATCTTAAATCATCATCACTTTGGTCAACTAAAATTTAAAAATACCATAACCGCGTTGATGACATTTGCATGCTTTACTTGAAAGAAACATTAGAAGAATTATTAATCATTTCTTAAAAATACCATAAATTCGATACCATAGCCTTGTCATAAAAAACCGTCTCCAACTGAGGGCAAAAAGACTATAGGGCCAAACAAAATTTATTATTTAAATTTAAAAGCTACAACAACTTAAATTCAAATCTAACAACAACTTATATTTAAAAACTACAACGGTAACTGGCCCAAAAAATCAAAAAAATTAGAACTTAAATTTAATGAATGGTTTAGGTATTTATAGAAGAAAAAAAAATTAGAATTTTTAAGATTTTTTTAGAATTTTTACCATCTATGCAAATAGGGGCAAAATCACATGAAATACTTGGAAGAATACAAAGATGTTGTAGTATAGATGCTCATGCCAGGTCGTTCTCCTCAAGAACTATTTTAATAATTTATGTAAAAACAATTTGTAATCAACTACTGAGAATTAAAACTTGAGAAAAGGGATTCTGAAATTGGGTAATATTAAAAACAAATTTTAATTAAAAACTAATATGACAAAAGAAAAGAGTTTTAAATACCAATTTATAATAGCACTAGGGTTCCATCATCACCTAGCAATTTTACGAATTTCTACCAATTACTCATGATTTACACATGCCACTTTGAAGGTTAGGTTTTCCTAATATATATTCTCCTTGTGATATTCAAGCAAGAACGTATATCTAATATGCAATCCGTCTGTGATATTCAAATCAAATATAAACATGCGAGATTCATTAAGTTTTATGAAAACCTTTTGAAGAACCATGCAACCCCTAAGAGCGTGATATTCGTCTTAGATGAAATTACAATTATCAATCACAAGAAGCAATACTCAATCCTCTGATGATATTCCGACCGAATTGCATCCAATCACTTGTCTAAACATCCTACTGGTGGTCAATCATCAAGACAATTAGATAGTTTAAAACAGTGATCAATAATTCAAAGTGTGCATGCAATCAATCATAAGCAATTTAATAAAAATTACATATTCATGTTAAGGCTTAAGGCTTCGCTCTAGCAAGAGGAATTAGTTACGCATATTCATAATTGAAATCATAGAAAATATTATTAAAAATAAAAGGAATGAAGGCACCTTAAAGTAGAAAATCTCCAATAACCCTAGCAAAGTTCTTTGTCTCTGAAGTTGAATAATAATAAGCGTACCTAAAAATTGTAGACGGCAAAGCAATATATTTTCTAAGGAACAAAATGCCGATAATATCGGCGATATATCGCCAATATTATCGGTTTTTCACCAAACCGATAGTTTAATAGGTATCCAAGGGATTTTCGTCAAAATATCGCGATATTTTCGATAATATTGCGAAATTTCGGAACTGTGAAGTCGGAGACGAACGCCGGAGCTTCTACAGCTCCGGCCGACTGTAAAATAGCCCTCTAGACTCCGATCTAGGTATGAAAATGAAATAGAAGACGAGAGGAACGTTTTTATAACATCCGTTTGCCGTGAAACGGTCGGAGGTGTTCGGAAAGTTCGTCGACAGCCACGGCCTCGCCGGAGATGGGTGTGCCTATTCCTGAGCCGATTTTATCCCAAAAACCTTGCAAAAACACGAGATAGAACTTCAATTTCACATCTAAGCTTCGATCTAGAACAGAAAAAGAAAAACCCGAAGCTTACCTAACCGGAGAAATTGAAGGAACTCGCCGAAGCAGGTGCGATGGTGTGCGTGTGGGTCTCGGTGCAGAGAGAAATGAGAGGTGTATGTGGGTCTCGGTGCAAAGAGAAAGGAGAGGGATGAGCAAAAGGCCGTGGTATGTGTGTGGGTCTCGGTGCAGAGAGAAATGATAAGTGTATGTGGGTCTCGGTGCAGAGAGAAATGAAAGGGAGGAGCAAAAGGTCGTGGTGTGTGTGTGGGAGAAAGGAGAAGAGAGATCGAGAGATCTGTGTATATGTGTGTGGGAGAAGGGAGAAGAAAGATCGAGAGATCTCTGTATGTGTGGGGGGAGTGGAGAATGGAGAGAATAGACAAGGATCGAGAGAGAGAGACAGAGGTCTCTGTGTGTCTGCGTGTGTGATGTTTGTGTGCGTGCATTGTGTGCATGTGTGGTTGCGTGCGTTGTGTGTGTGTGAGGTTCCTCTTGTCAGGAGGACACATGACTCACTCAGGATTCCTGACAACTTTTACAATTATTTTGACAATTTCAGACCACTTTTACAATTATAACTTGTACAATTTCAGACCATGGATGGTGGTTTCATTCAAAACCATGTGCCAATGTGATATTCTTTCAAGAGGTGGAGTATCAGAGTCATTCAAAGCATTTTCGTTTCTTCTTCTTCCCTTACCCCTTTCAAAGTTGCCACTGTGATATTCTTTCAAGAGGTAGAGTATCAGAGCCATTCAGAGCATTTTCGTTTCTTCTTCTTCCCTTACCCCTTTCAAAGCCATTCCAGATCCATTCCAGAGCTTGAACACAAAGGGTTCCATATTTAAAGTAAGTTTACAAACTTATATTTATATTATTGTAATTTATACAACAACAAAAAAAATTTTGTGGACTCGTATGTTAATTTTTTTAAGTAATTAGTACTTGCATGTTAGTTTTTGTAAGTAATTAAGTAATGTTAACAATTACATGTTAATTTTTTTAAGTAATTAAGTAATGTTGTATAATTATTCCCTAGGATAATTTTAATATGTTTAATGTTATTTATTATTTTATTAATATTAGGTTTTATTATCAAATTGGATTATTATTCATTAATATTAGGTTTTCTTTATTATCAAATTGGATTATTATTCATTAAATTGGATTATTATCACATTTGATTATTATTAAATTGGATTATTATCAAATTGGATTATTATTCATCACTATGTTTTATATTAGGATTATTTTTTTATCAAATTGGATTATTATTCATTAATATTATATTTTATTATTCCATATTATTTTTATAATTATTCAAATTTTAAAATCATTTCTTTACTTCGTATTTAATTCTTCTGTAGAATAACTTTATTATTTAGGTTCTCTTATATAACCGTCATCACTACTATATTTTTTGGCCAAAAAATAATTGTCTAATTTTCATGAAAAATAAATATAGGGACGTTTAAGATGTCCAGTGGAGTTACTAAACGTGATCCAGCTTGGGAACATGGAGACCCAATAGACGGAAACAAACATGGCACAATTTGCAAATATTGTGGTCGGGTAATGAAGAGTGCCGGAATGACACGACTTAAGTACCATCTTAGTAGATTAGATCCAGCAAAAAATGTGCAACGATGCGATAATGTCCCCCCCAGAAGTGAAGGCATTCATCAGCACATTATTAAAAAATAAAAAAACAGCAGAAGGAAAAGATAACACGTGGAATGGAAAATATTCGAGCTGGGTTACGAGGAGAAGTCTATGGCCAAGTGGTTGACAGTGATGATGATGACGATGAGGACGAATGTGATGATGACATGGGACCTGAAGAACGATGCAATTTGAAACAAGCATTACGTGCCTCCAAACAGTCAGCATGGGAAAGAGAACACCTTTATAAAATTCCTAATAGAGCACAATGTTCTGGGACAAGTGGTGGTGCACAAATGAGACGATGAGGCAGTCTTAGAGAATCACAACCAACACCACCAATAGCCCCAAGTTTATATAAGTCATCCAAAGCACGTCAAAAGAGTGTCTGGAGTTATTTCACTGGAGGTAATGTGAAGGAGGGAATGGGGCGTCTAATTAGCAAGTTCTTTATCTATGAAAATGTCCCTGCTGAGAAAGCATCATCACATCATTTAAAAAATATGGTAGTGGGATGTCAACAGGCTGGTGTTGGAGTACAACCTCCTACTCCCTATGAGATAAGAAACAAATATTTGGATATGGAGTATAAAGACATTGGCGAATATGTTAACAAGTTGAGGTCAAAGTGGGAAACTAATGGTTGCACAATCATGTGTGACGGATGGACCGGTCCGATCAGATTGTCTATCATAAACTTCATGGTATACTCCAAAGGAAAGACAATTTTTTTTAAGTCTGTTGATGCTTCAGACCATATAAAGAACTACAAGTATATTTACAAATTATTGAGGGATGTAATCATGGAGGTGGGAGAGCATAATGTTGTCCAAGTCGTGATCGACAACGGTTTTGCATTTGTCAAAGCTGGAAAAAAGTTAATGAAGCATCATAATATGTTTTGGACATCATGTGCAGTACATTGTATTGATCTCATGTTTGAGGCAATGGGGAAGAGAGAGAATGTTGCTACTGTGGTAAAAAGAGCTAGAACGATCACAAATTATATTTACAATCACGGTTGGTTGTTAGCAAAGATGCGTGAATTTTGCAAAGGAGAAATTATTCGTCCAGCTACCACTCGATTCGCCACCAACTATATTGCATTAGACAACCTACTTAAGAAGAAAGCAGGGTTGAAGCAACTATTCACTAGCGACGATTGGGCCAACCACAATTTCAGCCGCTCAAATGCAGGTCGTATGGTGGAAAGTATAGTGCTTGATCATGCTTTTTGGACTCAATCAGAACATGTGTGCCAAGTGTTTGAACCTCTTTACAAAGTTTTACGGATCGTTGACACAGAAGTGTATCCTACTATGGGGGCAATATATGAGTTGATGCGTGTAGTGAAGGATGGATTGGAAAGAAAATATGGTGCAAGGTGGGTCATAAAGATAATTGAAGACCGATGGTATAAAACATTATACCACGATTTGCATGCAGCAGATATAAATTATGTCATAATTTGCAATTCATTTCTTTAGTTGCATAAGTATTAATTCTCTTATTAGAGTATGTGTTTCTTTGAACAGCATATTATTTGAATCCTCGATACCAATATAGACCTGGTGTTGGAGATGAGGGTACCCTTATACATGTTGTACATAATGTATACTCTAAATTAGACCCTGCATCACCAGCAGTTGGCCAATTTGGAAATGAGGTACACAATTACTTAAATTATAATAATTACTTTGTGGATTAAACTAACACGATTTATTGAATTCAGCTAACATGGTTTAAAGATGCAAGAAGAACTTTTGGAGAACCAACATCAGTTGTTGCTCGAACAAAAATGTCTCCTAGTGAGTGTAAACATATTTCACGATAAGTTTATAATAGAATTTGTTGGAGTTATTAGGCTTATCAACATTGTTTTTCATTGTAGCTAAATGGTGGATCATGTATGGGACCGATGCACCAACTGTGAGAAAGTTAGCAATCAAAGTATTATCACAAACAACTTCCTCATCTGCTTGTGAAAGAAATTGGAGCACATTTGCACTCATACACACAAAGCAAAGAAATAGGTTGGCTCATAGTAGGTTGGAAAAATTAGTTTATTGCTACTACAACATGAAGCTTCAAATTCGAGATAAGAAAGCAGAAATAGATCATGTCGACCGTGGTGGCCCACTAGATGTGTTTGATATTGTTGCTGAAGATGATGATACAGAGGGTAACCAACTTTATCAATGGATTAGACCTCTTCATTTAGATGATGTTGAAGGCAACCCAGCTCCCAGAGTTGCTGAAAAAGCACGTAATGAAAGGATAAATGTAGAAAGAGTATTAGCGGAGGAGGTGGGATCTAGTAGCGCTGACTATTTGGAAGAACTTTTGCGCCCAAGACCAAGAAACACTGGAATTCCACCTTCTTCCAATCCTACACAACCACAACATCCTGCTGATACTAATGATAGCTCTAGTACAAGATCAGGAGGAGACTCACCTACCACCGGAGGTGAGAATGATGAAGGATATAGTGGAGCTGGAGGTAGTGGTGGTGGATATGGAAACTATGTTGAACCACCTCCCGGATTTATAAGCCCCTTCACTGGTGAGGCAAACTTCACGCATGCAACACAGGATGAGGACCATGGCAGTAGGCGGGCAGGACCAGGAATTGGTGCCATAGGGAATGACTATACTCGTAGAGAAAGAGGCAGGGGGATTTTGTCAAGTCAAGAAGATGACTCGTTATCCATAACTTTGGACTCTGTTAGATTGGGAAGTAGTAACTATGGTTATACTCATAACCAACCATTTCCCTACCCTTCATATCCGATTCATGTTGGGATGGAATCGAGTGACTTATGGAAACAATCCGAGACTCAATCTTCAAATGATTTTGCTTATGGACAAGGTCAACCAATCTCGGATCCACATGGGTGGCATGTTAACAATCACATACAAAACTATTTTGGGGATTTATCATTTGATAATTACTCTTCACAATACACTTACTCTACACATAGAGATGATGAAGATAGTGAAAAATTTGAACCTCATAGGAACTCTATGTGGTACTAAGTCACTCATATCTTACCATACAATGTATAAAGTGTAAATTATTGTACTAATTCATTATATATAAATTATTATGGTGTGTTTAAACTTCTTTCATTAATTACTACATATTTTCTACACTCACAATGTTTGCCAGCTCGCTATATAATCAACTTGATAATGTTAAATCCATCATGCAATGCATTTCCTTCCAATTTTTTGTGATAAACTAATAGATAATTGACTAAATAAACATCCTGCAAAGTTTCAATAAAAATTTCCAAGTTTTTCTTACAATTTCCGTGGTTTCAATATTATTTTTATCGATATCGATATTATCCCGATATTTCTGTGTTTTCGGACTACCGATATTTCCGATATTATCGATATTTAATACCTTGATATTTGCTAAGCTATCGCACAAACCCTAAGACATAGGTCTCTAATTCCAACTAGGAAACTAAATAATAATAAAATAGCTTAGAAAATAAAGTCATAATTAAACTAAGAGAATCTGCCGGGTAACTATACAGCCACGTTTTAGTCTCAGATATCCTCCAAATCTAGCCCATGATAGCTTGTTTTGAAGATCAAGACCTTCTGAACACATCTCCAGAAGGCCACGAATCAATCCGAGGTCATCTTAGGCTCCAAAAACGTAATTCAAGCCCCAAACGTCACTATCCAGCACTGTGCATAGCTCCTTTATTTTATTGCCAGAAAATAACCGCTTGATAGAAAAATCTGATATTTTGATACAATCAAGCCAAGTGACTTATAAATGTCCTCCAACTGGAATTACTCCAAAATTCATCAATTTGACCATGTTTTGCTCCAGAGGAAGTTGAAAGTACTATATTAGAAATACAATTCAAAGTATCAAAATTCTTCTAAAATATTAACCAAAATATACTAAGAATAGGGTTTAATATATAATATAAAATTCACTTATCAAGCTTCATCTGAAAATACTAAGACTAACCCTAAGAGATCTCTGGATTTTTAATAACTATTTACGAAAATCCAAACTTTGTAACTAAGTAACCAAAAACTCCAAATTTAACATAAATACAAATAATTTCCCGAAAATTCAAAATACGACAAATTGAATAATGAAATCCTGTTTTGGGATTTCACACGGTCCCACTCTTGCCACTTCATCAGTATGAGGGAAGACTCTTTGACTGGGGACTAAATCACCGTTGGATGAAGGAGACCCTTCGACACATGATACACCACCTTTCCCAAGTGATCAGCTCCCTAATAACTTACTCTCTAGTGGTTGGTGCACTACTAAGACCACCAGATTAGTGTGCCCTGCTGAGGCCACAAAACCAAGTTGCTCTATAGACAACCACCTCCCCAAGTGCCCTACAGACGACCAGCTCACCAGGTGCTCTACAGACGACTACCTCCAGGTGTTCTACAGACGACCACCTTCATAGTTACTCTACAGACGACCACCTCCCCAAGTGCTCTATAGACGATCACCTTTTCAGAGCGCTCTACATGTAGACTACCATTAAATGAAGACTATTTGACCAAGGCTAGATATTTGTTAGTCTATATATTTATTGGGTGGGTTCGAAAAAACCACATCACATTTTCTTTGAGACCACACACTTGACCTTTCTTAGGAAGGTATGGTTTGCCTATATATTGAAAAAGAAAGCATGGGGAAGGGGGGAAGGATATGGAAGAGGTCTACGGGCCTTTGGCATCTCCATGCCAACCAAAGAGCTTTGAGCCATTTTCTGTAATATTTAACTTCACACAAATATATATACACACATATACTCCAATGGATGTAGCCATGTTTATGGGTAAACCTTTCACACTATATATCCTTGTGTTGATCCTACTTTACCTCACATTAAATCTCTCATGCATCCTCTAAGTTAGCCTTACTAGTGATGAGAGTAGCCCACGCCCATCCAGGGTTGACCTTCCAATTTTGTGCGTTAACAATATCATACTTAATGTCTTTTAGAAACTTTAACACAATTGTTGTTCC
The DNA here is from genome assembly GCF_916048215.2 of Malus sylvestris. NCBI lineage: Eukaryota > Viridiplantae > Streptophyta > Magnoliopsida > Rosales > Rosaceae > Malus > Malus sylvestris. The sequence goes on from NC_062264.1 coordinate 27,539,802, forward strand.
CTAGGGCCTTATGATTTAGAGTCATCTATTGTAAGGACATGGCCGTAGTACTTTGAGAGATAAGCGCTGATCAACTATAAGCATCGTAGTAAGGCTTAAATTGTCTTGAGGAGAAAGAACCAAGTTATTGTCTCGACCTAATTTTCAATTTTTTTTCTAATTCAATTTCATGTGCATTAGATTATGTTTTGATTATGAGTATGCATTAAATTGTGGATTTAATTGCATGAATCATTTAGTGTCTTTCTATGTGATTAATATAGCAATTAAGCCTTCCAACAATTTCAACAATCTAACCCTCCGCCTTTTAGGTCTTTTCTTAAGGATCATATTTACCAAAAATCATCTAAATTTGAAATCATTTGATCTATTAGATTAAATGGTAGTCACATTAGTGTTTCTTTAAAAAAATGTACTTGTCTTCACTACAATTGAATATGTTAATAGTTTTGGATTTTTGTCTAGTTTTTTTTTTAAATAATGATATATAAATGATGTACTAAGATATATATGATTTAGATCCTTAAAAAATGTTATAGAATGACCATGGCAAGATGCCCGTAAAATGGGCTTATTTGGCATATTTGTTATTTGCAGAACCTCTCAAAGGGGACATTATTGCCTCTCTCCCCCCACACACAAACACATGGGAATAGTAAAGGAACCACAACGTTCCACTAGTAGTAATACTTTTCTTTTCCTTACTTTCGATCCCTATCTTTACCGTTTTATCTTTCTCCTTTAATGGGTATCCTAAAAAGGTCGAGCATGCAAATGTTTGAAGAACAAAGGTTATAGTAGTACGGCTATGAAAACCCTAAAACGCACAATGCAGGTACCAAAAGTAAAGAGCTTAAGAGGGTGCGCACTTCACATGATGAGGGGCCATTTCCCTTGATCACCTGACGTCTCTCTGAATTGGGGTCATTAAAAATTTATCATGTTAAAAATAAAATTATGAATAGTTAATATAGGATGTTAATTAAAGTATTAAAAATAGTATCTACATGCAAAAGACAACAGAAAGAAAAAACACGAAAGAAGGAGAACAATTCCTAACAAAATCTGTTTTTTTTAAATCTTGGGATTTTTTGTTTAGGAAGATCTCTCACTTATTCGTAATAGTGACATTTTAAGCATTTTAAACGTTGAACCCCAATTACCTTAATTAACTAAAGAAGAAGCTTCTCTCTTGTTTCATTCTTCTTCTTTTACTTTCTTTTCCTTAACTTGCTTTTTTAACCTTTTGGTAGTATAAAATAGGGGAAATTAGAGTTCATTATTTAAGCACTGAAGTAAAAATTATGTATACCGATCTCAAAAATAAAAATAGTACCACTGGAGAATAGATTCTCTCCGAATTTGAACCATCCAGATCCTGCGGATCTCTTTATTACCATCACTCACCTCCCCCTCCCCCTTCCACACCAATTCCCACTATACATAATTCCCCGACCTTCAACCCCTCCCATTTTCTTCTACTTCTTTCTTTCTATACGGTTCTACTTCGTCGATCGCCGCTGGAAAAGAAGGCAATGATGTTGAGGAGAAAGAGAAAGGGTGAGAAAGTTTAAGGGAAAGACTGATTTTAAGCGCACAATTTTACGTGAACAGTTAAGATTATTTGGTCTGCAGGATTCGGATGGTTCTGATCCGAAAAGGATCTTTCCGTACGGTTGAAGCCTGGGTGACCTCGATAATATCTCTATTAAAATATTACTCAACACGTGTACATAGCAATGTGGGTAATTAAGGTACATTTAGGGTATTAACCAAGTTACTAATGATTCCTTTCTTCTTCTTCTTCTTTTTTTGTACATAGCAATGTGGGCAATTAAGGTACCCTTAAGAAGATGTTGATGCAAAATCTCTTTAAGGTCATCAATTAGATGCTCATATGATGCCCACGATCGACTTCACTTGTTCAGTTGGAATTTTATGTCATTAACTACTGATGAATCCGATTCTAAGATTATAAAAGTAAAGCCAACATCCCAATATCAGAAGCACAACCCATGATGAACACGAACTGCCATAATCTTATTAAGTTAGTATGATTGTGATGCTGCATATGAATGCGCAGAACAATTATACACTAAACTTATTATACTGATCTTTCATTACTAATTGAGCTCAAATGTTACATGTGGGATCAAATATAAATGTAACATTCTTCCTTTTCGGTGCATCATCGGAAAGTTAAAACCTATATATAAGTAATAAGTGTTAAGTCGAGTAGAAGTTATAAATATTTATTTGTCAATGTAACAAATTTAAATCTACAGGTAGATCCCACTCCAACAAAAAAATATGTCATTCCTTAATGCACATACTCAAACGCTAAAACTCAAATTTCAGTGTTAATATTTGAGTAAATGAATTAGAGGATAAATCAATAAATCTCCAACCTAGCACCATCCTTTTAGACCAAATTTAGGAAAGTAGGTATATAAATATAGATTCTACATTGGATATGGGCTACCTGGTACAGATTTTACATTGGCAATGGGCTACCTGGTGTGGAATTTCTTATTGTTATGAGTAAATAAATTTTGAAGTGAGCACAAACATGATACAAATGAAAACTGGCACGTCAATTGATATATTACAAGTTAATGGGTTTGAACTACTACGTTTTTAATTCAAACTCTCTCTTCTCGTTTTAATTTAAGCTAGAGTAGTAGTATCGTTGTAAAAAAAAAAAGTTAGCAAAATAAGTGAGTGTTTCTAGTACTTCGACAAAAAAAAATGAAAAAAACAGTGAGTGTTTCTAGTACTGTCTCTACATGGAATTATACTTGCTAGGTTGATGCTTGATACATCACCTTCAGATAACGGAGAACCAAGCAAATAATTGCCTCTAAATGCACATACCTGGAAAAACCCTAACATTATTTATGGAGAGGATTTGCAGGGTCAGATTGGTAGGCTCCTACAAATCATGTGAACTACACAAATAAAGCAAAAACCATATCATAAAAGCACTTTATAATTTACTTCTTTAATTCGATCTTAATATGGCATAATTTTCCACTATACCAAATATTTCCTCTTCAACAGTAAACTCCATATCAGGAAATAAAATAAATATTCGTTTTAACATCTTTTTCAAACAATAAATAATCTACACTAAATTCATCTAAATTATAGAGGAGAGAGTTTGGACTCGAAAATACAGTGGGTTAAAGAGAAAGATCCCAATCTACCCAGATCAATTTGCCATTTGCATCCGTTTTAACGTCACTTTTATTGTTTAACATGATATATTGTAGCTAACTATCATTTAGTCTATTGACACTTAATCTCTACCACGCCAAATTTAGTTTAAATTTATTCGATCTAGTTAGTTTAAATTTATTCGATCTAGCTAGTTTAAATTTAATCTCTACCATGCACTAGAATATTAACATGATTCAGTAATTTTAATCAATTTACAATGACCATGTTAATAACGGTTGAGCCAACCCAAAGTCTAATTGAATTAGTTTAACAATGACCCCAGTTAGTGCTGTATGCTCTCCGTTTAAAAACATTTGATGTCGGCTTCAGCTCAAGAACACAGGCAGTGACACACCAGCACAACCACCTTAATTAAAAAAATCATCACCTTAATAATCACTTAATCACATAGGAATATAATAATATAGGTCTTCTAGATTTTTTATTTTTTTATTACCTTTTTAAGAACGTTAGGCCAAGAATGCAAGACAGGAAGAAGGGCATAAAATATAAACAAATATTAAACAAAAGGTATATTCGTGCAGAGATCCATAAATATCTATTAATTAAATTGCAAAAGCAATCAGCATTTGGGTTCCAAGATGTAACCTTCCAATTTCCATTGTTTAGCAAACGTGCAGTCTCCCATTGGTTCCGCAAATTTGGTAGTTACAATGTCAAAAATTGACCACCCGAAATATGTCTATAGTATTATTGAATTGCATGAAATAATGCAGTATTTTCTGTGCGTCGGTGCTACACAGTCCATGTTCCTTACACTTCACACTAGTGGTTTGCTTTTTTTGTATGCATTCCGTGCGCGCAGGGTGCCACTATATGCAATCTGTATATTCTTGTTCCTATTATGCCACACGTAACATGCCACATGACCTTTGGGTTGCTCTTTATGCATGTTCTTTTTCATGCTTACATAATTCAGATTCAATTTTCTTAAACATCACTAGCAAAAAGGATCCAAGTTCATTAAGTATGTAGATCTTAAAATTTTAGCTGCGGATTAGAGATATGAGAATGAGTGTTTAATTTAAGTTTTCGACTCTAGGGACTTGTTAATTGCTTTGCGGATTGGAGACATGAGAAAAGGGTTAGAAATATATGAGTTATATGCTATATAGGCAAGTTGGTGGTCTCATTATGTTTAAGTCTGGTTGTTATGAAGTCGATCTGATAGATTTAATACCAGAATATTAGAAGCAAACTAGTTGAGTTTGTGGATCCACTATTAAATGATGATTTGAGATCACAAGTCAATTTGAGTTGTGATGTCATTCTCCACACAGTTCAGATAAAAGCACATCGTTCTTCCTAGCCATGATTAATTGTTTTGAGAAGTTTCATCTCTCATATATTTTGCAACATTTGATGCATTGATTTATATGGATCTTCTTACTCTTCCAGCTCTATCAGAGTCTGTTTTTGCTCGCAAGTACCATTTTCTTGAGGTCATATTCTTTGATCCGATTATAACTTTTGGTCTCTTTTATGAATGAAATATGTCATTTTTTTAATAAAATATAAATAATAAAAAGACAAATCACTTTTGAGAATACACTTATTAGTTACTACTCGTTTATACCCAAAGTTTGACTCTCACCCTATTCATTCTTAAATAAAAAAAATCTATCAATGCACTTTATAATCTTTCTTTTTACTTGAGTATCCACTAAATTTGGCTTTCGCTTAAAGTTGATATCAATTTATATAAGATTAAAAAAATATATTGTTTCTTGATTTGGGTAAATTCTATTCGTTTGCTTTAGGTCAAGCTATTGATGGAGTTGTGGTAAGAGGCCCAGTGCAATATTCCACAGTCGTTGTCATTGTGTTGGTGCATGCATGCCTGCCTCCATGGTTTGCAAAAATTAATTAAAAAAATATTTAGATATCTTTTTAAAAAATAATAATAATAAATTATATAAAACAACCTCAACTATTGGGTAATTAACAATTTCATACCTCGTCTTTAAAAAGTTTCAATGTCATACCTTATCATCGAATTTGTTGCAATGTTATACCTTCCGTTAGTTGTCTGTCAATTCCTCTGTTAAATGCTGATGTGGCTAGAGACGGAGCCCACTTTCTATTAAAAATTAATAAATATTATTAAAAATTAAAATTAAAATTATTTAATATTGTTTAATATTAAAATATAATTAATTAAAAAAAGTTATTAAAAAAAAAAACCCAGTTCGTCTTCCCCCACAAGAGCCCAACCTGCAACCCCAAAAAAAAAAAAACCCATCTTCATCTTCCTCGACCCCCCTTTCCCTGCAACCCACCCCTTTCTTCCCCCTCATGTCTTCCCCAAACCCACCGCGCACCCATCCTCCACCTCTTCCTCCGCACCCACTCTCGCACCCATTACCTGCAACCCAGAAAAAAAATAACCCATCTTCATCTTCCCCGACCCCCTTTCCCTGCAACCTAGATCTTGTCTTCCCCAAACCCACTGCGCACCCATAACTGGGCACAGAGAAAATAGGGGGAATAGGTGTGGATTTAAGAAGTGGGGTGTGTAGAGGAGGGAAAAGGGAGGGTGCGAGGGTGGGTGCAGAGTAGGAGGTGAAGGATGGGTGCGCCGTGGGTTTGGAGAAGACGAGAGGGAGAAAAAAAGGGTGGGTTGCAGGGAAGGTGGGTCGGGGAAGATGAAGATGTTTTTTTTTTCATGGGTTGCAAGTTGGGCTTGGGTGGGAGGGGGAGACGAACTGGGTTTTTTTTTTTTATAATAACTTTTCTTTAATTAATTATTATTTTAATATTTAAAAAATATTGAATGATTTTTTTTTAGTTTTTAATAACTTTTAATAGAAAGTGGACCTCATCTCAAGCCACGTCAGCATTTAACAGAGGAATTGACAGACAACTGACGGAATATATGACATTGCAACAAATTCGAAGATAAGGTATGACATTAAAACTTTTTAAAGACGAGGTATAAAACTGTTAATGACCTAATAATTAAGATAATTTAATGTAATTTACCCAAAAAAAAATTACTTTGGTATCTTCCTAATCGTACTGCACATAATATATAGGACAATGGCATGCATGAAGCGTTTTTCTGCAACATATTTAAATAAAAAAAAAAGGAAAATAGAAGAAAAATATACAGCCATACGATTATATTATATGGTTCTTCGTATAAATTTTTATGAGATTTTGTCTTATAGTTAATTGTGTATGCATCACCAACGTCACTATGCCTCTTCAATTTTCTCAAATAGTCAAAGATAAAACTTTCGACAAAAAAATAGTCAAGATAAATTAGGGTGTTTTGCCACATTATTAATAGTTTATTGTGAGACTAAATATATCATTCTTCTTTAATGTTGATAATATTGTTTGTTAAAAAAAATGTTTTGGGCTATAAATATCCAAAAGCACTCTAATTTCTTTAACCAAAGTAGGGTTTGATATCAATATGTATAATTTAGTGTGATTGAATGACGAAATTCTCATAGTTGTATTCAGTGGCGAAGCCAGGAATTGTCGAGAGAAGGGGCGAAATTTAAAAGAGAAAGGTTCCAAACTAAATGTAGACAACCAAATTCTTTTATATAGTAGACAACATTAAATTCGCTCATATATTTATCAAGACAAATAAGTTACAATTGTTGCCAACAAGGCTTTATGCCGTAAATTTGCTACTCATTGATAGCTTTAAGTGAAGGGGGCATTGCAGTGATGCCCATCTCTTTGATCATAATACTATATGGCCTCATTTGGTCTAGAGGACTGAATTTACATGTTTGTCCATTCAAATCCAATCCTAGAATCTAAACGAAGCCTATATTTGATACAAGCAACTCTAGTGTGATATGCCAAATGTGAAAACAATGAACCTTATTAACTTTTTCTTTCAAGATAAAAAACTGCAACTTTAACCAATAATTGATGCGTCAACCCCCTTCAAGCATCAAATTTTAACAAAATTTGAACCCTTTCGAATAATGGCATCTAAAATTTGCCTAAAAATCTACAATTTTGAGGACCAATCTAAATCCCACAGTGAAATTAGCGGCAAAAACGAAGGATTTGGTGAAAAGCTAGTCTAAATCAAAGATCAAATTGCAATAAAAATCATGTATAAATATGCATCAAGATTCAATTCTTTAAATTTCAAGCAGGAACAAACATATCCACTTATTCATCAATAATCAATTATTCATATCAATAATTAATATGTATACTACGCTGTAATTCATATAAAGAATGTCAATTAAGCAAATGGTTATGATAAAGGGAAGTGTTATTGGCACTCCAAAAATCTTATTCTACACTCCTCACAAGTGTATTTTTTTTCCCTAATATAGAAAGTTTAGAGTGTAGAATGAGATTTTTAGAGTGCTAATAACAATTCCCATGTTAAATTATGAATTAATAATTTAAATTAAAATAAGGCAGAAGACACAGTAGTGGGGTGGGAAGTAGGGAAGTGAATGTGTGAGAGTTAATGGGGATAAGTGGTCCCCCTTCTATGTGTTTTTTTTGATATTTTTAATGCCCAAAACAACGTTGTTAGGCGTATATTATTTTTGTTTTTCCAAGGCAAAGGACGTGTCTTCTTCATGGGATTGCTTATAACAAAACACAGCCACTGCATAGATATGTAGCCTGCAGCAGCCATGGCTTCACCTTGCAGGTTTTCCGACGACACCAGAGGACTGAACCAACGCTTCTAGGCTTGATTTCTAGTGAGTGGAGAAGCTGAACTAAAGCTCTAGTCTTGTTTTCTGATGAGGGGAGTGGCGGCAGCCACTCCTAGCCCTCACGTGGCTTCGCCACTGGTTGTAATGAGTCTATTAACATATTATTCAAGGTTATGAAAAGTTTCAACGGATGTCGATGGGACCGTATTCTATGCATAAGCCACATTGGTCAATATCGAAGTATTTGACACATGATAGTACAAGGTTCGCAACGTGCATTGACCCGCAATAAAGGAACCTAGAGTTTAGGTTTTTTGTTTTTGTTTTTGTTTATTTTTAACAAATGAGATTATTTATACTAAAGGAAATGATAGGTTAAAGTTACACAGTGAGCTAGAAATAATATGGTTCAAATTCATCTTTGGCGAGAATTGAATTTAAGATCTCTCATTTACAAGTGAAAAGAAATACTACTAAACCGTAATACAAAATGGTATTAGAGTCTAGATTTGAACCTTCCCAAAACTTCCTATATTTATTCTGATTTTAATATCTGAAGTAGGATATAATATAATTAGGCACCATTTTTAATACATACTATACTAGCATGAGTTTATGTTGAGTGAGTTAAGTTTCACAATAGCATACAACAACAACAACAACAACAACAAAGCCTTTTCCCACTAAGTGGGGTCGGCTATATGAATCCTAGAACGCCATTGCGCTCGGTTTTGTGTCATGCCCTCCGTTAGATCCAAGTACTCTAAGTCTTTTCTTAGAGTCTCTTCCAAAGTTTTCCTAGGTCTTCCTCTACCCCTTCGGCCCTGAACCTCTGTCCCGTAGTCACATCTTCGAACCGGAGCGTCAGTCGGCCTTCTTTGCACATGTCCAAATCACCAGAGCCGATTTTCTCTCATCTTTCCTACAATTTCGGCTACTCCTACTTTACCTCGGATATCCTCATTCCCAATCTTATCCTTTCTCGTGTGCCCACACATCCCACGAAGCATCCTCATCTCCGCTACACCCATTTTGTGTACGTGTTGATGCTTCACCACCCAACATTCTCTGCCATACAACATCGCTGGCCTTATTGCCGTCTTATAAAATTTTTCCTTGAGCTTCAGTGGCCTACGACGGTCACACAACACGCCGGATGCACTCTTTCCATCTAGCTCGTATTCTATGGTTGAGATCTCCATCTAATTCTCCGTTCTCTTGCAAGATAGATCCTAGGTAACGAAAACGGTCGCTTTTTGTGATCTTCGCTAGATTGCTCCGGTCATTAGTGTGGATAAGTATATAAATGGATAGAGATAGGAAAGCAAACACAAGATGTACGTGGTTCACCCAGATTGGCTACGTCCACGGAATAGAAGAGTTCTCATTAATTGTGAAGGGTTTACACAAGTACATAGGTTCAAGCTCTCCTTTAGTGAGTACGAGTGAATGATTTAGTACAAATGACATTAGGAAATATTGTGGGAGAATGATCTCGTAATCACGAAACTTCTAAGTATCGGAGTGTGGTGTTGTCTTGACTTGCCTTATCTGTCTCATAGGTAGATGTGGCATCTTCTCTGGAAGTACTCTTCCTCCATCCAGGGGTGGTATCTTTAACTGGTGGAGATGCACAAGGTAATGTATCAATTTCACTTGAAGCTTACTTGTAGTTTCAGGCTTGGTCAAGCGCGATACAAACCATGTAGTAGGAGTCCCCCAAGTCGCCGAGCTAGGGGGTCTGCTGAAAGAGGTGACAGACAAGGTAAACAATCAGAGCTCCGACTGATTGTTCACCTTCTCCCCATCTTGCAGCAGCATGAAGGATAAAGAGAAGAAAAATGAGAAGAGATGATATGAGATACTTTTGCTTTTGAAGAAGTAACTTTCCACAGGCTTATTCTTGAACTGAGCTGGAGGGTTTTCTGGTTTCCTCCAGAGTATAAGGCCGACTGAAGAATTTGAGGGTCAAAACAAGTCCATCAAATCTAGAGTACGTTCCACCCTGCTGATATGGGATACTTTTGCTTTTGACAGAGTAATGGATGTATCGGCACGTGTGCTGTTACGCTTGTCTCCACATGCTTCCTTGTATCCTTCGCACTTGCCCTATCTGTTCCTCAAGCAGATGCGGAATCTTCCCTGGAAACATAAGATGATGAAGATGAGTACTCGAGAGCAATGCCAGGTAAGTAATCAGGTAAGGGGTTCCAGGCAGTCAGTTCCTGGCTGGAAGCTTGATTCCAAGTGCTGACTGATTGCTCTCTTTCTCCTTGTCTTGCAGGTAAAAACAAGGCCAAAAGAAAAAACAGGGAAAAAGCATGATATGGGATACTCTTGCTTTTAACCCTGATGATATGAGATATTCTTACTCTAGTATAGCTTGTTTGCAGAGGTATTATCGGGGGGAAAGAAAGCTGAATATTTCGAAAGGCTTTGTTGGGAGTGCCCTCTCAGATATGATGAAGGGTTGAGCATTTTTACAGGTCTGCCTGTCCGTTGGGGATGGAGGTCGACATATATAGGAGTCTCCCTAACAACAAGTAGTAATGCTATTCCTTTACCCTGCTTGGTCATAGCACGGTAGTGGGAGCTGCCAGTTTCACATGTTTTAACTCTGTCAGAGCACTTTGAAAAAGTGGTCTGTGGTATCTGGCTCTCGAGATTCGGAGAACGATGCCTCTTCGATTTTTGAGAAAGCAATCATGCTGGGGGTCTGACTCTCGAGATTCGGAGAGCAGTGTCTCTTCGATTTTTGAGGAATTAATCATGTTGGGAGTCTGGCTCTCGAGATTCGGAAGGCGGTGCCTCTTCGATTTTGGAGCAAGCAATCTTGTTGGGAGTGTTGTCTCGAATGTGAGTAAAGGTTGGACATGTTTGCTAGTCTACCTTGCCACGAAGCACAAAGGTTGACACACAGGGACTTTCCAATTATCCAGCAATGGTACTGTTCCTTTACCCTCTCTTCGATTTTGAGAAAGTAGTCATGTTGGGAGTCTGGCTCTCGAGATTCGGAGGACGGTGCCTCTTTGATTTTGGAGCAAGCAATCTTGTTGGGACTGTTTTCTCGAATGTGAGTAAAGGTTGGGCATGTTTGCTAGTCTACCTTGCCACGAAGCACAGAGGTTGACACACAGGGACTTTCCAATTATCCAGCAGTGGTACTGTTCCTTTACCCTTGTGGGTAATAATATGGTAGCTAGACCTTCAAAATTTATGTGTCTAAACTTTGTTAGTGCTGTTTCTTTGCTATTCTTTTACCTTTCTTGGTCAGAGCGATGTAGTGGGAGCTGCAAGCTTCACGTGCTCAACTTTGGAAGAGAACTTTGGCAAAGTGATTTGTGGTACCCATGAGTTATTGTTGCGTGTGGGAAGTGGGTGATTGAACAGTAAGATTCATGTGCTTTCTACTTCACCAGAAGTCTTCGACAGAATGCCCATAATTTCTGCAAAGCTGAGTGTGCGTGTGACAGGTGCTGACAAGGCTAGAAAAGTAGATGCCTCTTCGATTTCTGAGATCGGCCCTCGTGGTCTCTGAGCAGCCCAGCTTTTGAGAAAGCGAGCGCCTCTTCGATTGATTCGGAGAACGGTGCCTCACCGATTTTTGAGAAAGCAATCATGCTGGGGGTCTGGCTCTCGAGATTCGGGGAGCAGTGTCTCTTCGATTTTTGAGAAAGTAATCATGTTGGGAGAGTGGCTCTCGAGATTCGGAGGGCGGTGCCTCTTCGATTTTGGAGCAAGCAATCTTGTTGGGAGTGTTTTCTCGAATGTGAGTAAAGGTTGGGCATGTTTGCTAGTCTACCTTGCCACGAAGCACAGAGGTTGACACACAGGGACTTTCCAATTATCCAGCAATGGTACTGTTCCTTTACCCTCTCTTCGATTTTTAAGAAAGTAGTCATGTTGGGAGTCTGGCTCTTTAGATTCGGAGGACGGTGCCTCTTCGATTTTGGAGCAAGCAATCTTATTGGGAGTGTTTTCTCGAATGTGAGTAAAGGTTGGGCATGTTTGCTAGTCTACCTTGCCACGAAGCACAGAGGTTGACATACATGGACTTTCCAATTATCCAGCAGTGGTACTGTTCCTTTACCCTTGTGGGTAATAATATGGTAGCTAGACCTTCAAAATTTATGGGTCTAAACTTTGTTAGTGCTGTTTCTTTGCTATTCTTTTACCCTTCTTGGTCAGAGCGATGTAGTGGGAGCTGCAAGCTTCACGTGCTCAACTTTGGCAGAGAACTTTGGCAAAGTTATCTGTGGTACCCATGAGCTATTGTTGCGTGTGGGAAGTGGGTGATTGAACAGTAAGATTCCTGTGTTTTCTACTTCCCCAGAAGTCTTTGACAGAATGCCCATAATTTCCGCAAAGCTGAGTGTGCGTGTGACAGGTGCTGACAAGGCTGGAAAAGTAGGTGCCTCTTCGATTTCTGAGATCGGCCCTCGTGGTCTCTAGGGAGCCCAGCTTTTGAGAAAGCGAGCGCCTCTTCGATTTCTGAGATCGGCCTTCGTGGTCTTTGAGCAGCCCAACTTTTGAGAAAGCAAACGGCTCTTCGATTTCTGAGATCAACCCTCGTGATCTCTAAGCAGCCCAACTTTTGAGAAAGCAAACGCCTCTTCGATTTTTGAGCAGGCGCCTCTTTGATTTCTGAAGCTCCGTCGAGTGCAGATTTTTATAGAGGCTGGCATTAAGTTCCAAAGCACACTTGAATCTCCACCAGTAGAAGCTTCATTCTTGCACTTCTAAGATCTTGATTTGTCCGACCTCTTCTCTCTTCAACACCTTTGAAAATGTCTGGCCCCTCTGACCGTCGTTTTGACTTGAACCTTGTTGAAGAGGCAGCCCCGCCTTCTCCAGACAACATATGGCGCCCATCCTTCGTCTCCCCAACTGGTCCTCTTACCGTTGGGGATTCCGTGATGAAGAATGATATGACTGCTGCGGTGGTGGCCAGGAACCTTCTCACTCCCAAAGATAACAGACTACTTTCCAAACGGTCTGATGAGTTAGCTGTTAAGGATTCGCTGGCTCTCAGTGTTCAGTGTGCAGGTTCTGTGTCTAATATGGCCCAACGCCTATTTGCTCGAACCCGCCAAGTTGAATCATTGGCGGCTGAAGTGATGAGTCTCAAACAGGAGATTAGAGGGCTCAAGCATGAGAATAAACAGTTGCACCGGCTCGCACATGAATATGCTACAAACATGAAGAGGAAGCTTGACCAGATGAAGGAAACTGATGGTCAGGTTTTACTTGATCATCAGAGATTTGTGGGTTTGTTCCAAAGGCATTTATTGCCTTCGTCTTCTGGGGCTGTACCGCGTAATGAAGCTCCAAATGATCAACCTCTGATGCCTCCTCCTTCTAGGGTTCTGTCCAGTACTGAGGCTCCAAATGATCCCCCTCCGGTGCCTTCTCTTTCTGGGGCTCTACCGACTGCTGAGACTTCTCCTAAGCAACCTTTGTGAAGGCTCCCTCTTGTGTGTTTATTTTGACTCATGTATATGTACATATTTGTAGCTTATCGGGGATATCAATAAATAAGCTTTCCTTCATTTCACAATAGCATAATCATAATAATTTTGTTTGAATTTGTTTTTAACGAAAATTGAATATATCACATCTCTCTTACAAGTGATGAAAAATATCACTATACCATATTAAATGGCAATTAAGCAACCATAATATTTAAGAAGATTCCGTCTTTTCAGTGAGAACCTAAATCTTGAGATATTCTTCGAATAAAACTCATGAGAACACCCAATCTAATTCCCTATATAAGATAAACTCCACAATCATTCAAGATACAAAAAAAATTCAGACCTTAAAAACATTTTTATAAGATACAAAATAATTTATTTAATACAATACTTACACGTATTTTGTACAATCATCATCTATGGATCAGATTAATTTATGTGAATATATAATAATTGTATCAGATACATGTAAGTATTGTAGTCAAATCTAATTTTTTTAAACACTTTTACTTTTGACTAAATCACTAACTTAAGCTTCGAAGAATAATCCCGACATAAATTTGATCATTTGAGTGTTCTTGTTCATGGTTAGACTAAGAGACCTGCCTAATCCTAATTAACAAAATTTTTGAGAGATGTCATATCCCTTGTAACAAATTCATAAATTAAGGTATGATATTGTAATATTTAAAATATAAGGTAAAAAATTATGGTGCGACTTATAATTAAAGTAGTTTGTATAATTTACCTTTAAATTTAACCAAAAGAAAACAAGACCAAAGAGTTGGCACAAACACTAAAGAGTCCGAGTAAACATAGTGAGGTGGAAATAGAAGTAGCAAACACCTCCCTACAACACAGTCCGACTCCACGCAAGCAATGAAAAGAATCTTAGCTGGATGCAGCTGCCCTCACTTGCCACTGCCACCTTCACCAACGGACTATTTCTCCCATTTCTATAACCCTTTTCACTCTCAAGATTCAATCTTTTCACTCTTCCTCTCTCTCTCCTCACTTCCTCTCTCTAGACCGACAAATTTCACTCACAAAAACACTGGGGACTCTGCAGCAACTCAATCTCCAAGGTCATCACAATGGCCAACTTCTTCATCTTCCTCCTGCTCTTCTTATCCTCTCCACTCACCGCATCTCCAAGGCCAAACCATAGAGTCCTCCACCAGCCATTTCTGCCGCAGGAATCTTCTTCGCCTCCATCTCCCTCACCTCCTTCCCCACCTCCGAACCCAACTCCCCCAGTTTCCAGTTCCAACTCTCCCCCTCCCAATTCCCCTTTTTTCCCATCCTTACCCTCCCCTCCGCCTACCCCTCCCTCCCCAACCACTGCCTTCGCCTCCTTCCCCGCCAACATCTCCTCCCTCATTGCCCCCCAGCCCACCAAAAACTCCAGCGCCCACAAGCACCTCGCCCTCACTATCGCCGCCGTGCTCTCCGCCGTCGTGGTCGTTGCCGTCGCCGCATTCTTCCTCTACCGTCGCAAACACCACAACAGCCGCAACTTCCCGGACAACGAGGACGAAAAGTCGTATGTTAGATCCGAGCACAGCAGCAGGCTATTTCAGGTGCCCAATCTCAGCCACTCCTTCAGTGGTACACACAAGGTCCGAACCGGCTCTGCCAACAGCTCCGAGTTCCTCTACCTGGGCACAGTGGTCAACTCGCGCAGACTCGAGGAACGAGTTGACCCGCGCGGGAGCGTTGGTCGTAGGGCCGAAAAAGAAACTCGGAAAGTCGACTCGCCGGACCTCCAGCCGCTTCCGCCGCTTGTTCGGCAAACCTCGAGGCTGAGCCGTTGGGAGAATGCCGAACCGGTTCTGACCCATGACCGAGATGACGAGGAAGAGGAAGAGGAAGAAGAGTTCTACTCTCCCAGAGGGTCTTCGGGCGATCGCGACAGCTCCAATGGAAACGGATCCGGGTCCAGGAGAGTATTCGCGGCGGTTGCGGACGGCGTATTTGATGAAAGAGGCAGCGAAACGACGTCGTGTTCGTGCTCGTCTTCCGAGTTGGGTTCACCGTCTCGGTCACACTCAATCAGTCTCTCGCCTCCGGTGAGTTTAAGTCCCAACAGAAGATCAGAAGAGCCCAAACCGCCGCAACCCTCAGCCATGCATTACACGGCGCCGTTTGCTGATGTCAATGTACGGTCGCCGTCGTTGACTCCAATGTCTTCGCCGGAGAGAGTTGTTGATGATTTCCCATCTGCATCGGACCGAAACGGAGGGTCTCCGTCGATGTCCTCGATATCTTCGTCACCGGAGAGAGGATTGGAGAAGACCCCTGATGTACCGGCGAAAGTTTCGGTCGTTCCGGATCAAAGTTCGCCGATTTCTTCACCGGAGAGAGATTTCGGAAGCAACCAACATGCATCATCGAAAGTTTCGGTGGTTTCTGATCAAAGTTCGCCGATTTCCTCACTGGAATTAAATTTCAGAAACAAACCAGATGCGTTACCGAAAATTTCGGCCTTTTCAGATCGGAACGATCAATCCCCTTCACCATCTTTACATTGTTCATTGTCACCAGAGAGAGAATCGAACGGTTCTGATTCAAGAGCCAAGTCCTTTTCACCTTCTATGTCACCACTGAGAGGTTTGGAGAAGAGCTCAGCTGCCTCACCAAGAATTTCAAATGCTTCGGATCGAGCATTTATTCATTTGGATCCTAAAATGCAGTCTCTTTCATCATCTTCATCGTCTTCGTTGTCGAATTCACCGGAGAGAGAGTTTAGTGGTGGTTTAAAGCAGCCTCTGACTTCAACCGAGAAAGAGTTTAGTGGTGGTTTAAAGCAGCCTCTGACTTCAACCGAGAGAGAGTTTAGTGGTGGTTTAAAGCAGCCTCTTTCGGTTCCTCAGCCGCCGCCAATGCCTCCTTCACTGAGACTCTGGGAGAAACCAAGTCCTAGAACACCAGCTGGGCAAGTGTTCTCTAGGCCTCCAGCTCTCATACCTCCTTCAAGACCTTTTGTGCTTCAAAACCCGGGAAAGGTCTCTGTTTCGCCGGTGAAGTTGACGCCAAGTTCAACACCATTGGAGCCGATTGAGGAGACTCCGAAACCAAAGTTGAAGCCATTGCATTGGGATAAAGTTAGAGCAAGCTCCGATCGCGAAATGGTGTGGGATCAGTTTAGATCGAGCTCTTTCAAGTAAGATAGTACTTGCATTTACTTGCTTTTCTTGTTATGGTAGACTTATAATTTATGTAGTAAGTTGGTTGCTTATACTGTGTTGCACTACTAAATTTGTGGAATCATCGGACGGTGGTTACAGATTGAATGAAGAAATGATAGAGACATTGTTTGTTGTAAAAACACCAAACCCGAATCCAAGGGAAACGACCCCACGTGCAGTTCTTCCCTCACCAAATCAAGAGAATAGAGTACTTGATCCAAAAAAGTCGCAGAATATTGCAATCTCACTAAGGGCTCTCAATGTGACCATAGAGGAAGTTTGTGAAGCTTTATTAGAAGGTAAAAACCATTTTTTCTTCAAAGTTGTCTTCCCTTTTCCTGAATGCTGAGAAAATTATCATATCAACGTTGATGGTAATATTGTTTATGCTTTTGGTTATATCTTGAGCACGCCGTTTAGTTAACATTGAGAATTTAAAATTTGGTTGGCCTGGGATATATTTGAATTCTCGTGATAAGTGGCATTTCATAAGTTCATAATAACTGTGATTCTTCTTAGATGATTTTTTATTGTAGCTGAAATGGTTTGTGATAACTTTTATGTGATAGTTGTGAATTCATGGTGTCCTTTGGTACTGGTAATGAATGCAGGAAACTCGGACGCTCTTGGAACTGAGTTACTTGAAAGTCTAATGAAGATGGCTCCAACCAAAGAAGAAGAACGGAAGCTGAAGGAATACAAAGACAACTCACCAGTTAACCTTGGTCCTGCTGAGAGATTTCTGAAAGAGCTGCTTGACGTTCCTTTTGCATTTAAAAGGATTGATGCAATGCTTTACATGACTAATTTTGAGTCTGAGATCGAGTACCTTAAAAAGTCGTTTGAAACTTTGGAGGTAAATCACACCATTTCTTTCCCCTCTTAACATGTGATGCTAGATTCCGTTTTGTTTTCTTATGCTAAGATGGTAACATTAAGTAAACATTTCCATCAAGACGTGAATATACCGAGGCACACAAAAACATTAATACGTTAATTGAAAGTGTTCGTCAACTTAACATGGGTATTTCTATCCATGTGGAGATGATAGTTTTTCCATCAGGCATTTTCTCATTGGAATTTCCTTACTTAGGCTGCCTGTGAAGAATTGAGAAACAGCAGGATGTTCTTGAAGCTTCTGGAAGCTGTTCTGAAGACTGGAAACCGGATGAATGTTGGGACAAACCGTGGTGATGCCCAAGCCTTCAAACTGGACACACTCCTCAAGCTGGTTGACGTCAAGGGGGCAGATGGGAAAACCACACTCTTGCATTTTGTCGTACAAGAAATCATAAGGACGGAAGGTGCTCGTCTCAACGGTGGCAATCAAACTTCAAACCCAACCTTGAGTGATGATGTCAAGTGCAGGAGGCTTGGCCTGCAAGTTGTTTCAGCTCTCAGTACAGACCTCAGTAACGTGAAGAAAGCTGCTGTCATGGATTCTGATGTGCTGAGCAGTGATGTTTCCAAGCTTTCTAAAGGAATTAGCAACATCGCGGAGGTTGTGCAATTAAATGAGACGATGGTGTCAGATGACAGCAGCCGGAAATTCTCAGAGTCGATGAACATGTTCATGAAATTGGCCGAAGAGGAGATTATAAGACTTCAAGCTCAAGAAAGTGTTGCATTGTCCCTGGTGAAGGAGATTACAGAGTACTTCCACGGGAACTCCGCTAGGGAAGAAGCTCACCCGTTTAGAATCTTCATGGTGGTCAGAGACTTTCTTACAGTTCTTGATCGAGTATGTAAGGAAGTTGGTTCAATAAATGAGCGAACCCAAGTTATTACCGCCCACAAATTTCCAGTTCCAGTAAATCCAATGCTACCACAAGTAGTTCCAGTAAATCCAATGCTGCCACAACTACTTCCTGGAATTCATGGGTTGAGGCGGTACAGTTCATCCGATGATGAGAGCGCGTCTCCATAGTTTCTGCAGCTCATTTCAGGATGGCGTTTTGGTTCGATTTTGGAAAAACCGGTGTTAAGTAGGCGGTTTGAACAGCTTGTATGCCAGGTTTATATACATAGCTCCAGGTTCCACCCCACCAAAAATTTGTACTTGTAAAAAATCATGTAAGCGATTTTGCGTTCTGTAGATTATATAATTACAGAGGAGGAGATTTTATCTGGGAAGAATAAGTTGTAATTCGGATTAGATAGTTTATGGGAAGATCGATCACACAACTGCTCAATGGAAGCAGAACTCTTGAGAGTACATGGTTTATGCAACTGTTCTGCATTGTATCAAGGCGCTAATTTGTTCTCCATATCTCGTTTATCCCCAATTATTCTTTGTAATTTAATCATAGCAACGGTAGTGTTTGATATTTTTTGATTTTTTTTTTTTATCTTTATTTACTTTTTCTTTTTGTCACATGGCACTTTCACAAGGAGTGGAATCCCATGCATTTGGCACGTACGTACGTGAGGCTAAATGATACTCAAATATAGACGACTCGTTTCTGGCCTGACATGTGCCATAAAAGTTTCTCCTGGATATCGGTTTTGCATTTGTCGCGTCATCAATTAACAACCAAATTTTCGGATTATGTGGCTTGAATATAAAAAAGGGAAAACTAATGAAAAGAGCTTGAAAACTTTGAGTTTTAATGATAAGGACAAAATAAAG
Source organism: Malus sylvestris (assembly GCF_916048215.2). NCBI lineage: Eukaryota > Viridiplantae > Streptophyta > Magnoliopsida > Rosales > Rosaceae > Malus > Malus sylvestris. The sequence continues at coordinate 27,558,982 of NC_062264.1, forward strand.
GGTAAAGTGAATAGTACCAGGATTAACTTTTTAATGTAAAAATGTGGTTTTTCGTTAAAGTAAACAGTACCAAGTGCTTTTCGTTAAAGTTCCCTATAAAAAAAACACAACTTTAAAGATACTATTGCAACGTTTTAAAGATAAAGGTAATAAAATGACGGGGTAAAAACTTAAAAGGAGTAAAATGTACTTTGCCCGAATTACTTGTTGAAACATGAGGTCCACTCCTCTTTGGTAAAAGAATCCATGAAGAGAGAGGTCGTTTTCAATTAAGGGGAACACGACATGATTTCGCATGCTGCTTACTGCAAATTTGAAAAAATGAAGGAAAGTGACCGTTGGGGTCCTGCCTCTGCCTCTGCCCCTGCCACTGCCTCTGCCACAGTTGAAATATCTAACCCTTTTCATGTGAAGACATCAATATGGACCCTAGTTTTTACCTTTTTATTTTATGGTATATCCTCATCTTTTACTTTAACCATCCAAAGTAAGGCACCGTTTGGAATTGAGGTGATTTTAAAAAAAACCACTGTGAAAAAAAGCTGAGGGTCATTTTTGTGTTTGGTAAACTGAAAAAAAATGGCTTATTTTGGAAGCTGCTGTGAGAATAAGCTGAAAATCAAAGGAAAAGCTGAAGTTGCTATTTGCTGCTTTGAAAAAAAGCCAGTTTTTTCAAAGCACACGGAGCTACAGTGCTCATTTAATGAAAAGACACACTATCATCCTGCTTTTTTTTCCAAAAGCACTTTCACAAAAAAGTTTACCAAACACTCTACTGGCTTTATTTCACAGCCGCTTATTCTCACAGCACAGCCGCTTATTCTCACAGCACAGCCGCTTATTCTCACAGCAGTTTTTTTTCAAAGCACAGCAATACCAAACCAGTCCTAAATAAAAGGACAGCAACAAGGATAAATTCCTTTTTTATTTTTATTTTTGGAAATTCATTTTCTAATTTCTTTGTAAGAAAAAGGGTGAATTTTGTGGGGGTAGAAGAGACAGAAGAACATGTCAGCCTAGTAAAATTAGCGTGTTCGAATATTAACTTTTTCTTGACATTTAGTATGACGGTCTAGTGGTATTCTTCTTCACTGGTAAGTGAAAGATCTTAGATTCGATTTTCGTTAAAGACGAATTTGAACCACATTATTACTAGCTGATTGTGAAGGTAAGCCTACTGCTCTTCCCATATTGTAGATAATATTGATTGTTAAAAAAAAATAACTTTTTCTTTTAGTCAAAGCAATATTTTTAATATCGATTATTAAAAAAAAAAATTAAGGATGGGGTTGTAAATAAAAAAAAACAAGGATGGGGATTGGAACCCTAGATGCAAGGCAACGGACATATTGCCCTAACTAACCGTGTCCTTATCCCACAAGCTCTAAACGGTAATTCTTTCACATGCACAATATGGATCTGCACCATTGATTTTGCTTCACAAATCAGAGATGAAAAGTAAATATGGGGTCTTGAATAGTTGAATGACAATTTGACATGACATTTTATCTAAGGGGATGCAATCCACACATTATCTTGTCGGAATATCAAAGGACAAGAATTAACAAAATGTAAGAAATAAAAAACGGTGTGTGAATAACACTCCCCTTTATAATGGGCACAACATATATGTAACTCTGAGATAAATAGCACCCCCTTCTGTTTAAAATACATATCAACTGTCTCGCAACTATTTGTGTCTATTTGCTGACGACTCTATTTGTTGAAAGCAAGGCTTGAGCATCCATGCGTTCTACTATATGGCGTGCTTCTTCCTCTGTTGCTGGAACCACATTCAGTAACCTAAATCCATCTTTTGTGGCCTTTGCCTCAGGGCGTACGGTGAAAGTGAAATAAAATGTATTTGAAACCTGTTTCAAACACGAGCAAAGCAATGTGTAACTGGAACCGTAGCGAATAAACCATCATAAAAACGAAAATTCCTTAACCGAAATGGGTAACTGAAACAGGAGTAACGTCAACTTTTAATGGCATTCATTTAAAGCTAAAACTTAAGCTTTCTTATTCTTTGAACGTGCAGTTAAGGGAACATACCTCACTAGACCTGAGCTCAGGCCTGGTAACGTGGGCAACAACTTCGATGTTAATTACAGGCCGATCAGGATTATGAACTTCTGTGTAAAGCACACATGATTTGAAACGCAGGAAATCTCCAACATCCACCTGCTCATTAAAACATACATGCTTCAAACATATATCTAGCACAGAAATGGATGAATAGAAAACCAGCTTACTCTTCCATCTCCTCAAAGTCACAATCGGGGTCCATCCAGATGCAAAATAAACAGAATAAAGATAATTTGGATAAAATAAAGAACAAAAAGAGAACCGGAAAATGTGTATAAATTTCGATTGAAAGAGAAAATACTGATGATATGGATGATTTGAACAATTGAAAAGAAGGAAGCCAATGGGCTACTCACAGGTTTCAAGAAGTCAACATGATCGACTTCCAGAAAGCAAGGCACCAGGCCCGCAAAGGCATAAGCGGTGGAGAAAGCCAATTCAAATGCTCGGTGCATCAAAAACCCTCCAAAGATTCGACCATGCATGTTTCTCTGTTGTGGTTGGCAGATCAAAGAGTTTTCCAAGCTGGTATCCCTCAGAAGAATGCTATCTCTGTCTGCCAAGGCAGGCATATCACAGAAGATCCTTCCCTCAGCCAACAGAGTTTCAAGTCTATTTACTTCTCCATTCTCAAGCTCCCTTCTGTCTCCTCCTCCTCTTGTTCTTTTCCTCAGATTATTTCTGGCGTCTGCTTCGTTGAAAAGCAATATTTCTCTTTCAGTTTCTGGTGATATCCGATTAACTGCAGCAGCTTTCCCAGTCTTAGAATCACGTGCCACAAACATGAAGTTTGCTGAAAGAGCTACCGAGTCTGCATTGTCAGATCCATCTGCCAAAAAAGTTTTCTTATGAAAGTCTGATCGGTCAGAACATTAAGCACATCCCTTCACAAAAAGAGCATAAATTTAAAAGATCACACCATTACTGAGCAGACAGATGATATAATAGTCAATTTGTAGTTGACAGGATGACAAATTGGATCGTTGTTCTTATAACAGCCCATTTGTGGGCTTGTGAGTTTTGTTTCCAGATATCGAGATTACGTTAAACAGAGGCAAACTGATTATTGTTCATTAAAAAAATTAGAAGGAGACACCAGTGTCCATAAGCAAATTCTATTTCTAACATTGAAAATGCAATTGCAAACTTTTAATAGAAGTTAAGCCTTCTGAGCAAAATGCTGGAAAGGATATAGAAAGTTCTAGTTGAACTTTCAAAGGTTATCAGATTTCAAAAACAAAGTTACGTCAAATTCACAAGTACCTTGTGTTGACTGAATAACTTCTAGTTGAATCTCAATAGATGACCGCCCCACCCATATGACAGCACCAACTATTTTCAGATCGACATCAACACTAATCGACTTCTTCAGGACAATCTTGTCCACCGATGCGGTGACCAGCAAGAGTGGCCTTGTTGTGCCATCATCGTCACAGCAGTGCTGATCCATATAAAGGTTTAAAATTAAACAACATGAAGAGTACAAGCAAGAAATTCACTTGGAACAAACGTAATTTAACATGAAATAAACTAGCAACTTATCTCGTCAATCACAAGTATCTTCAGAAGACAAATTCAATCACATTATTCAACTAGACTGAAACAACTGAGAATACATTTTGAAATGAACATAACTTGAATGGCTCTTTGCATTATATCAATATTTAGAGTCAAACAGACATCGCTGCACATGATCATCACCAGGCTTCCACAGCCCCCCCCCCCCCCCCCTTTGCATCATACATAATAAAACAGTACCAAAGTAATTCAAAGCTTGCGACCGTCCAAATTTTACGGCACTCACCTTTCTGTTTAACTAGCAATACAAAGAAGAGAAACTGTCTCTTGGTCAAATAAGACACCGTTCCCATGACTTACAAAACTGTTCGCACTAGAAACTAAACCAATCAACGCCTCAAACAAAATGCATTCCAGATTATGGCAGCTCCTTAGAATAATCCAAAGTTTGAAAAGAATATAAACACTCCAAACCAGAAAGTTGTAGCAATGTATAGTTCAAAAGCTCGGGATTTACGAATTGAAAGTGCAATTCAGCCTAATTCATCACAAAATTCTTACATAAACAATCATAAACCCAGTTCAAGTGATCAAACTTCAAGCAGAACCCACAAATCCAGTTATAATAATAAACACTAAAAAAATTCTACCTTTACAGTAATGGTTCCAGCTAAAGCATCAAGGTCTTCAAGCAATTTCCCAATTCTGACCTCATTCCAAGGATCCCTGTACTGCTCCCGCAATATATAATCCGTCGAAAAATTGTACAGAATCTTCGTCCTGCTCTGGGACGGCGTTTTGTTCAGCAACTCGCTCTGCGGCGGCGCGTCCTTGCGCGGGTCCAGAAAGAACCTCTCGAAGATCTTCGACCTGGCTTCCCACAGCGCATTTGTCACCGGCGACTGGTACATTCCCGGCCAGAGGCTAATAGGCTTCCGGGTCGAACCGTTGGGCCCATCTTGGGCCGGAGGCGGGTTATCGAAAGGGGAAGAGAGAGTGGCGACGACGGGAATGGGAGCGGGTGAATTGGGAGTTGCAGGAGAGGAATTCAAGTCCATGGAATTTGGGGGTTTTGGGATTCTGGAAATTTGATTGATTGAACTTCGAATCATGTAAAGCTGGGGAACGACAAGACTCTCATGGAATGAGTCTTTGCATTGACTTGGTGAAAAGTATTTTAACACATATTTTATTGACATTATTTATTGGGTTGGTGAGAAATGTGATTAGGCATGAGTTCTTACATTTATAAAACATGTTAGCATTCGATACCTCTTTAGACCCATATTTATTATCTAAATTATCATTACAAACTCAGTTCAATTTATAATTTATCTTAAACCCATTTAAAAAATAAAAAGTTAAAATCAAAGCATTTTCTACACATTATCTCATTCCAACAGTTGCTTTTTGATGGAGTCTTCATCAACCTCTACAGCATTGTTCTAAAAAAATCTCATGATATCTTGTGTGACGATGTATATTGTATATGAACTTAAGTTTTTATTGTTTGATGATATAAAGACTTGTAAGTTATAACCTATAAGCATATATTGCTAGATGAATCATGTCTTATCGAACAAATTGAAGGAAGTAGAGGAAATTAAAAGATGTACACGCACACTTATGAATGAGAAGGCTACTTCCTTTGCCTACAAAATAATACTAAACACCAGAAAGAGGACAATCGGTTGTCTTGTAAATGAAGCAAAGCTGACCAAAGGCCAAAAAGAACAAAAGAATAGGGAAACTTGCATAGGCAGCAGAGTCATAACGTTATATATGACATCTAAAACAATAAATTAATTATTGCATAAATCCATTCATACTTAGGTGAAGGATTCAAAACTTTAAGATTAACGTCCACCTATAAAAAAAAGTTTACTTTTTCTCAATGGGAGGATGTTAGCGTTTTTGTCAAAACAGAACGTATAAGAAAAATTGCGTAATAATTAGAGCTTGATTATTAGGATTGGATTTATTGATAAATCTTATTTTTCTTGTTAATTTTATTTTGTACTTGATGATAATTATGCAATAGAGTAATAAAGAAATTTCACATTTAAAATTTAAATTGGATGTAGAAAGAAATTAGATAGATTCAAGTAAAAATTTTCATCTATTTTTATCGAAAATCGAACCTAAATAATTTAGAGGAGTTCAAAAAGAGAAAGCAAACGTGATGATCTTACATTCTAATTTTTCTATTTGCACTTATTCTCATTGCGTATTTGTTACTCTTCTTTTAATTCAATCGAACATAAAAGGAGCGAGAAAATTGTTACTCTTCTTTAAATTCGAGGAATATGTTTCCATTTCAACTACTTTTTAAACTTTTGCACTGTTTTAAAACTCTAGACAAAAACCAGCTTATTTTATAAGCAGAATCCCTGTTATTCAATAGCATTGAATGGACAAAGATTTGAGATATTTTATATATGCTGTTGACAAAAAAAAAAAGAAAAAGAAAAAAAAAGAACACAAAAGCTGTTGGAAATTGGCAAAAGTACTAACTATTTGCCTGCTCCACAACAAATTTTATGATCTGAACAATTCAAATTTTAGGTTATTATAACTTCATTATTCATGCAAAATTTCATTCGAATCACAAATCATTTTGCCATTCAATTGTTATGGTAAACATTCATTGTTTATCAACAACTTTGTCATCGTCTATTTGTCACGTCACAATTAGATATCTAAATAGCTTATGTTTTCAATGAATTTTTGCAAATATGATCTTTTAATAATAATCTAGAAAATGATTGGATCAAATTTTAAGAAATATTGTTTAGCGAGTCTAAATGAGACTTTGAGTAAATGAATAAATACATTTTAAGCACATGAGCTATAATGTCACATCCAGGCCCGGGGCGGATCACTTCCCTGGCCCGCTCCACCACCGTAGCACAATATTGTCCGCTTTGGGCTTACCATTCCCTCACGATTTTGTTTTTGGGAACTCACGAGCAACTTCCTAGTGGATCACCCATCCTGGGAGTGCTCTGGCCTCCTTCTCGCTTAACTTCGAGGTTCTTACGGAACCCGAAGCCAGTGAGCTCCCAAAAAACCTCGTGCTAGGTAGGGATGAGAATATACATTTAAGGATCACTCCCCTGGACGATGTGGGATGTCACATATAAGCTCATTGCAAGTCAATTTAACCTACTAAAAATATCTTTAACCAATACATTACTAAGGTGATCACTGGTTTTGAATGTATATGTGTTTCTTTTCCCTTTTTTTTTTTTTGAAATGGAACGATATTAATTGATTAAGGGAAATAGCGTGCATAATTGGCCTTAATAAAAATTTTGTCGGAAATTTCAAGCTGATTCAAGAGAAAAATAACGTCATGCACAAACAACATAAGAGAACCTATCCTCAAGGAATTATAATTATAAAACAGCCACATTAACTAGAAATAGATGTCAATGATGATGTCCGGCCGGTGGTTCCTTGAACCATGACACTTCATATTGTATTCCAATTTCGGTACGAGCAAGCGCATATGAGCTGCATTATTAGCCTCTAACAAGATTCAACTTTGGCTGAGTGAAAGCAAGGAGGAAAGTACACACATCATTAATGATAGGTCCCAACAATGAACAATCTTCCTCACACCGCTGCACAGCAGCAAGCGTGATGCTCGAATCTCCTTCGAAAATAACATCGACTCCACTTGGGTAGAGTCCTGGACAAACACCACTGCCTTCCTTGCCGCTGGAAGCTCAGCTTGCAACCGCGATGCAGCGTTTTCAAGCGGTTCAGAGACTCCAGTCACAAAAGAGTTCCCTAACAACCCAGGGCAATCTCTGAGATTTTAGGGAACCTGTGCAAAATTTATAAAATGACCATTCCTTAAAATATTTTTAAAAAGTAGAACAATATATTGATGCTAAAAAACAATCAGTTAAATCAAAACAAACTTTGCTACTCACTTATTGCAAGTTTATAAATGTCATTAATTATAAGTAAAAAAGAGCTACAAACATAACATTCACTAAATAAGCAAAAGAAGTTCAATCTTAAACAACCAAACATGAAAAAAAAAACTTCAAAACTTTAACTTTAAAGTTTCACTTGAATATAACATATTATTATATAATAAAATTGAAAAAAAAATATCGTTTTTAGAGTGTTATTATTAACACTAAAAATATCTCATTGTACTCCAAATTTTTTTATTTAGAAGAGAAAAAAATTACTCTTATAAAGAGTGCACAATGAGATTTTAAAGTGCTGACAAAAATAATTTTTTATATATAGAACATTATTACATAATATTATATGATAAAAATTTTGAGAGCCCTTCAAATTTGTGGCCTGTGCTACTGCCCCGTCAAAGTTACATTTGATCCAGCCCCCAAAAAAATTAAATTGTGTGTGTGTTCCCCCAAATCCTTATTTTAAAGGCCAACTCTTCAATACCATCCCTTTGAAGCTACTATCGATAAGCCTGCCTTGTGCACTATATCATGTATTTTTACACATCCTTCCTTGTCACTCTCTAACAACAAAAAACTACTCTTGAGTATCTCAATCAATGTTTCTACACACTTTCCTGCTTCCCTCTTGGAATCGATGTCTTTAAACAGCTGAAGTCCAACCCCAAATTTCACTAAATCATGAACCAGTATATCACTGCTTTCCGGATATATGCAGCAGAACAGGAACAATGATTTCACTTCCTCACTCCCTAAACATTCGTAGCTCAACTCTATTTTCCGATACGCTTCTTGTACCATCCCTGGAATATTTTCGGGGCAAGGCTTTCTTAGTTGTCTCAGTGCATCCTCCCACGTTTGCTTGCTTTTATGCTGCAGTGCCCTTCCAACAGTTGCAATTGCAATTGGTAAACCGGCACATTCACTCAGAACCTGTTGTGCTACCGGACGTAGCTCAGGAGATTCAATGGAACTGCCTGCCATCTCTCTAAGCAAACTCCAAGCTTCTTGCTCTGGCAAAATACCAATAGGTAAACTCTTCTTGTTGCCGGACAGATGGAAGCTACTTTGAGCTCTCATGCTAACACTAAATTCATCCAGGAGTCCCAACATAAAGATTATCTTACACTTTCCGTTGGGTGGCCCATAAGGGATTCCTATGGCCTCAAGATCAATCATTTCCCGGACATCCAGAAATACTACAAGCAACCTCCTAGAGTCTTTGGACATTCGAGCACGCAGCACCTTTGCCCGTTCAAACAAATTCCCATTTCCCAACTTCACTTGTAGATTATCTGCAATCTCATCTTGTATTCGTCTCAAGTTGGGATCAAGGGATACAACAGTCATGACAACTTCTTCAAATAGACCTTGCTGCTTGACTCTCTCCATGAACTCTTTCGTCGTTACTGTATCTCCTGTTTTGATTTCCCCACAATTAATGCTAATCAAGTTGATATTTTCAACCTGCAGAGCCCCCAAGATCTCCCTTGTACATGGTAGTTTGTATTCCAAGCGCTCCGAAAGCTTCATGGGTGGGGGTTCAGTAAAGTTGGATCTTCTCGAGGAGCTAGCCCCGTCACGAGCCATAACAGATTTGATCATAGAATGACAGAAACAATGAATGAAAATAAGCAGCTAATAAAGAACAAGAGGAATCGGAAACTGTGAATAGAGAAATGCATGGTCTTGAAGCAGACTTTACTCACAAAAATCAACTTAGCTTGTCAGCAAAAGGAATAGGAAACTGTGAATGGTCAAGTCTAAACAAACATTAATTTGAAAAGTAATTAGCCGCAGCAAACATTTTAGAAGCAGTCAAAAATAGCAGCAAAAATAAAAAAAATTAAAAAAAAATATTCCAAACCCAAAGGAAAGAATTAACTAGTAATTAGGCTAGAATCTCGTCTAGGGTTTGAAATGACCTGGAGGCCAAAAAATAAGATGACAGAAAAATTTGACTTAACTAATATATGCGTCATTTTTTTTGTATTATGAAAATGCCCTTCATATGTCCCGTACTTTTCACGCCAGCCATTAACGTTTAACAAAACGATAGGTATAAATTGAAACAATTTTAAAACCTTAAGGTTGAAGAGACGACTGACCAAACCAAAGATATAAATTGATGCAATTCTGAAATCTCGATGTAAAATAATAAAATTAAAATCATGCGACCTATTTGAAAACCATTATAAAATCAAAAGGTGCAAAATGCCGTTAGCACAAACCTTATCATCTTAATATTTATTTTTCTATAGCTAGTGGTTTGTAGCTTAATATCCTAGAAAATTGTCGGCTATATATGTATGGATTTCCCAAAATACATATACCAAAAGAACTTATAAGAATTATAAGGTAAAAAAACTCTAAATGTGTGACCAGATGTACCAAATCTCATAAGTTCGATAGCTTCAGAAATCCATATTTGCATGTGTGATCATATCCCTTCTAAGGATGGTAAACCTCCTTAGAAGGCAAAACTCAACATATAACTTCGAAGTTGTTTACTGGACAATGGAAACGCAAAATACTTATGAAGATTAAGTTTCTTTCCGACTGTCGTTCAGCTCCTTCTGAAGATTTTCACTTGCCCCGCTGATACTTAACTTCACTTCCCTTGGTGTGCTAAGGGAACCTAAACATAAATTCTCCATTCGAGGGCATTCTTCAACGGTTAACTCTTCCAGTGATGGCCAATCTAAATTACATTTGCCTTGAGAAAAAATTATGAGATTTGGTAGAGCGCGAAGTTCCAAATAACTTAGCTGAGGGAGCAAGCTGTTATCCTCTGATTCTTCATCCGCTAGCGGTTTTGCAACTACCACTTCCATCTTCTTGCACTCAATTATGGATAGACCTTTGAGCTTCACCATACCCCTAGCAATGGAAGGAGAGAGTAGAAGCTCCAAACTGACACAATCCGAAATGTGTAATGATGTTAACTGAAAGCCTTGAATTCGATTGGAACCCCTGATTTGCGTCATTTGAGGTTGGGAAATTGAAGATATTTCGCCCGACTGAGGAAGTGTTGCAGTGGGTTCTTCATTGGCATTTGACCCTGTGGACTCAAAAATCTCTTCCAGGGAATTGCAACCCTTCACAATTAACTTGTCTAGTTTATGCAATCTATTCTGCACCTCAACTGCTACCAGAAGAACTAAGTTGCTACAACCGGACACATGCAGGTCTCGGAGTTCATTGAAAGAGTAGGGTAGAAGCTCCCTGCTCCATAACTCTCTGATATTTTGCATATCACGAATTTCTAGCGTCTCCAGAACTGGAAAACCAACCTGAAAATGCATTGAACTTTGTTAGTACCAACAATGATGAAAAGTTAAAACTTGCCAGCATAGATTTAGAGTGATGTGCAAACCTCTTCATTAAAAATATGGTTTGGAACACCATAAATTGATCCCATGGCTTCAGATGATGGAACAAACGTCTCCATGGTAAGGCAGCCAATCACCAAAGTTGTCAATGATGGCCAGTGAATAGCGCATGGAGCACGGCAAAATGTTCTGAGGGAGGGTAAATTATCAAGATGGAGAGATTTTACTTGAGGGAAAACAATTATCTTTGTTGCCTCTTCATCTCCATGGCCTCGTTCATTTTCGGCAAGAATGTCTCGCATCGCAGCACAATCACTTATATACATAGATTCTAGTTTCACGAGATTTTCAGCAACGAACCGTGGGAACACATATCTCAAATTTCCACACTGCATAACTTGGAGCATTCTTAAATTTTGAAACGCCATGATGTTTTGAGGTGGATTCCACAAGTATTTCAACAAGGGTAGCTTACTCAACTCCATTATTTCCAAGTCAGAGAACAGTGCAGGAAATTGCTTTGGATTCTGTTTCATTTCTAGATCTTCAAAGTCGAAAACTGTTTCCAGTGACCTACATTCCCTTACTTCAAGTTGTTCCAGACTTTGTAAGTCCTGCACCCAACTGAACGAGAAAATACCAGTTAGCTTAGCACATTCCTTCACCGTCACAAATCGCAGCTGCCAAAAGGGACTAACCTGTTGAATTAAAGAGATTGTCAGCTGAGCTATCCTGATTTTTTTACAAGTTTTGACACAGAGTTTAGCAGCTGGGGTAACATATTACAATCTTAAGGAAAGGGAAAATACCTTGGTGTCAAATAAATGTTGTTTTGTGGCATAAGCAATGCTACTTTCTGGAGCCAAACTATCTGGGGAAAGACTCATGATTTTTGGTAGGTATTCCAACTTCAACGTGATCAATCCAGGAAAGTTGATCTGACATGTTGTTTTGCTGATCCCAACGAACCCTGGTAGTCTTTCAAGATTCAAGCGTAGCAAATTGGGGTGATTGATCTCGTTGACTTCTTCCTCATTTTCCGATCCTTCAGAGGCAACAATCTGTTTTGAGGTCTGATCTTTTAAGGCAACAATCTCTTCCAAATAGTTGCAATTCTGTATGTCTAGCTCTTCGAGTTGCTTCAGATGGCTATCTACTGATAATAAGAAGAGATATTTTAGAAGGTAACATCTACTCACCTTAACACATCTCAGATTTCCTAGACACTGACCAAATTGACTTGGTATCTTCCATAAATGTGTTAATTTAGGTAGAGATGATAAAGATAACTCTCTAAGTCCGTTAAATGACCCCATTGGAAGCTCGCCATGAAAAACCGCCTTGAGCTCCTTTAGTTCATTGATCTTCAGAGTATGCAGGACAGGGAAAACGCTTACGTATCCTATGTCAAAGACATGTTGCAGATCTTCAGATTGGCAGAGCTTTAGAGATTTCAAGTTTAAACAACAGCTTCTTCTCAGGTCATTAAGAGTTCTGCTCATATACTTCATGTCTAACTCTAGAACGTTAGTTTTCTCTAGCAATATAGTTATTCTACTCTCCGCAGGAGATTCTGCTGCATAGCTAAGTCTCAAGTAGTTCTCACAGGGATTCACATCCCAACAACTATTGTTCCACCATCCTATTGAGATCTTAAATCTTTCAAGCTGATCAAACTGCACCCCTGTTGACTTTACAAGTGGATTCAGAGCAATTTCTAAAGTAGTCAATTGGGACAAGGAACTTAGCTCTGGAGCAAAATGACAAGTGATGCCCCTGATTTTTGAACCTTGATTTCGATCCTTATGTCTGTTCCCTTCATCTAGTTGTGCTTGGGTTTGTTCCTCAACCTCCCATTGCTGGAAGCTATTCCACAGGTACAGTTCTTCTAGATGAGCTAAACTCGATATGACACCCATTGGAATTTTCATAACTCTGCATCCTGTCAAATCTAGCAACCTTAGATTTGACAAGTTTTTAATTTCATCAGGAAATTGATCGAAGTTGGATCCACAAAAGCTGAGTACCATGAGTGTCCTTAGCTCTCCAATTACGGATCTAGCTTCCACACTGAGATTGCAATTCTCTAGACGCAGCGTTTGAAGGTTTCTCAACAGTGGAATCGATGGTAGTATTGGCAGTGGAAATCTGCTTCTGATGGCTAAAACCTTGATGCCTTCACTTGTTCTCAGAATAGTGGCAGGTGGTTCCAATGGACATTTATCAGTGCATGAAACTAATAAAAGCTCGTTATGCATACGAGTTTTATTGGTTATAATGAGTGTACTAGAAGAGTATTTGCCAGGCCAATCCTTCAATTCCACCTTGTGTCTGGTCACAAATCCTTCTTTACCATCAGTAGCTATTGATAAGGCTACATCCCGCACCACATCATGCATTTTGACACACCCTTCCTTGTTACTGTCTAACAACAAAAAACAACTTTTGAGTATGTCAACCAACGTTTCTACACGGTTTCTTCCTTGTACCAGTGAATCAATACCTTTAAACAACCCAAGCCCGAAACCATATCTAACCAAATCTTCAACCGGTATATTGCTGCATTCTGGATACAGACAACACAGGAAAAAACATGATTTGGCTTCCTCGCTTTCTAGACATTCATAACTTAGCTCTATTTTCCGGTAAACTTCATGTATCATTCCCGGAATGTTTTCTGGGCAAGCGTTTCTTAGTTGTGTGAGTGCATCATCCCACATCTTCTTGCTTTTATGTCTTAGCGCTCTTCCCACCGTCGAAATTGCAATTGGCAAACCAGCACATTCTCTTAAAACCTGTTGCGCTACAGGACGTAGCTCAGGAGACTCAATGGATCTGCCTGCCATGTCCTTAAACAAAGTCCATGCATCTTGTTCTGGCAACACACTGATCGGAAAATTCCTTTTGGTTTCTATGTCATTGAATAACTCCGCCTATGTCTTACATGGCCGGTCCCAAGCCCGGATAAAGGAGGAGGGGGAGGGCGTCAGGTAGTCGACAGCCGGCACTCCATGATCACGTCGAATCCTTATGAAAATGAATCCAGAACAAAATCGCGCTAAAGCTAGGGCGTCACCCGTAAGTGGCGCGCTGTGTGGCCTGAGCACAGTGATAAGTGAGCAAGGGTCGCTGTATCTCCATCGGCACCCGGATGCAGTGTTAAATGAGCAAGGGGGCCATAGAAACTTCTTTTCGAACGACTCCACTCAAAGTTGTTTGGGAGCATATGCTCCTATCAACTTTACCCGGGACACACAAAAGAAGTACTTTGATCCTATTAGACGGGGGAGGGTGAAGAAGCTAGGACAGAAGGGTAGAGTTCAAGAGAGCAAAATGCGTTTAGGAACGTGGAATATAGGAACCTTAACGGGAAAATCTATGGAAGTAGTGGAAGTTATGGTGAGGAGAAGGATAAATATTATGTGCCTACAAGAAACTAAGTGGGTTGGTAGTAAGGCAAAGGATCTAGAAAGCTCAGGGTTTAAACTTTGGTATTCGGGCACAAATAGAACGAGAAACGGTGTTGGCATCATCGTGGACAAGACCTTGGTACAAGATGTTGTAGATGTCAAGAGGGTAGGAGATAGAATCATGGCAATCAAGATTGTAATAGGACAAGAACTTATCAATGTGATTAGTGCGTACGCACCTCAAGTAGGGTTGGATACGAGTTCGAATGAGAAATTTTGGGAAGATCTTGGAGACTTGGTGCAAGGAATTGCTCAGACGGAGAAGTTATTTATAGGAGGAGATTTAAATGGACACGTGGGCAGGGAGACAGGCAACTATGGAGGTTTTCATGGTGGCCATGGTTTTGGGGAGAGAAACGAGGATGGGGAAGCTATCTTGGATTTTGCAATGGCATATGATCTCTTCTTAGCCAACACCTTCTTTAAGAAGAGAGAAGAACATGTGATCACCTACAAGAGTGGGTCGTCAAAAACACAAATAGATTTTCTTCTAATGAGGAAAGGGGATCGTATAACTTGTAAGGATTGCAAAGTTATACCAGGAGAGAGCGTGGCTAATCAACATCGCTTGTTGGTGATGGATGTACATATCAAAAGAGTAAGACAAAAGAACAAGACTTGGAAGTGCCCAAGGACTAGATGGTGGAATCTAAAAGAAGAAAAACAAGCCATTTTCAAAGAGAAGGTAATCACCCAATGTGTGTGGGATAGAGAGGGGGAAGCTAGCCAAATGTGGGATTCCATGGCTAGTTGTATCAGAAAAGTAGCAAAAGAGGTATTAGGAGAGTCCAAGGGCTTTGCCCCACACCAAAAGGAATCTTGGTGGTGGAATGAGGAGGTACAAACAAAGGTGAAGGCTAAGAAGGAATGTTGTAAAGCCTCATACAAGGAGAGGACTGATGAAAATGGTGAAAGGTATAGAAAAGCGAAGCAAGAGGCGAAGAAAGCTGTCAGAGAAGCTAAGTTAGCGGCTTACGACGATATGTATAAACGACTAGATACCAAAGAAGGAGAGTTGGATATCTATAAACTATCTAGAGCAAGGGAAAAGAAGACAAGGGACCTAAACCAAGTGAGGTGCATCAAGGATGAGGATGGAAAGGTTCTTGCTACAGAGAACGCGGTTAAAGACAGATGGAGAGGTTATTTTCATAATCTTTTCAATGAAGGACATGAAATGAGTGCTTCTTTAGGGGAGTTGAGTAACTCAGAAGAGTGTAGAAACTACTCTTTTTATCGTCGAATCCGGAAGGAAGAAGTGGTTGTAGCTTTGAAGAAGATGAAGCATAAAAAAGCAATAGGCCCAGACGATATACCAATCGAAGTGTGGAAACTTTTGGGAGAGACAGGTATAACATGGCTCACTGACCTTTTCAATAGGATTTTGAAAACGAAGAAGATGCCAAATGAGTGGCGAATGAGCACTTTGGTGCCTATCTACAAGAATAAGGGCGACGTACAAAATTGCATGAACTATAGGGGTATTAAGCTAATGAGTCATACAATGAAGCTCTGGGAGAGAGTCATTGAGCATAGATTGAGGCAAGAGACACGGGTTTCGGACAACCAATTCGGGTTCATGCCAGGGCGCTCAACCATGGAGGCAATCTATCTCTTACGAAGATTGATGGAAAGATATAGAGATGGGAAAAAGGATTTACACATGGTCTTTATAGATTTGGAAAAAGCGTATGATAGGGTCCCAAGAGACATTCTTTGGAGGATTTTAGAGAAGAAAGGAGTACGAGTAGCATATATCCAAGCTATAAAGGATATGTATGAAGGAGCAAAGACTGCCGTAAGAACTCATGAAGGACAAACCGAAAGCTTTCCCATAACTGTAGGATTACATCAAGGCTCATCCTTAAGTCCTTACCTTTTTGCGTTGGTAATGGATGAGTTAACACGACATATTCAAGATGATATTCCTTGGTGTATGCTTTTCGCAGACGATATAGTGTTGATAGATGAAACTCAGGAAGGGGTAAATGCAAAGCTTAACCTTTGGAGAGAAGTGTTGGAATCTAAAGGTCTTCGCCTAAGCCGATCAAAGACAGAATATATGGAGTGCAAGTTCAGTGCAAATGGAGGCCAAAACGAGTTAGGGGTGAGGATCGGAGATCAAGAAATACCAAAGAGCGACCGTTTTCGTTACCTAGGATCTATCTTGCAAAAGAACGGAGAATTAGATGGAGATCTCAACCATAGAATACAAGCTGGATGGATGAAGTGGAAGAGTGCATCCGGCGTGTTGTGTGACCGCCGTATGCCACTGAAGCTCAAGGGAAAATTTTATAGGACGGCAATAAGGCCGGCGATGCTGTATGGCACAGAATGTTGGGCGGTGAAACATCAACACGTACACAAAATGGGTGTAGCGGAGATGAGGATGCTTCGTTGGATGTGTGGGCACACGAGAAAGGATAAGATTAGGAATGAGGATATCCGGGGTAAAGTAGGAGTAGCCGAAATTGAAGGAAAGATGAGAGAAAATCGGTTACGGTGGTTTGGACATGTGCAAAGAAGGCCTACTGACGTTCCGATTAGAAGATGCGACTATGGGACAGAGGTTCAGGGCCGAAGGGGTAGAGGAAGACCTAGGAAAACTTTGGAAGAGACTCTAAGAAAAGACTTAGAGTACTTGGATCTAACGAAGGACATGACACAGGATCGAGCACAATGGCGTTCTAAGATTCATATAGCCGATCCCACTCAGTGACTTGGATTTTCCAAGTCTCCAACCGAGAAGTTTTCCTCACTCGGGAAATTAAGGGAACACTACCCCAACCTACATGCTCCACGCAGAAAGCTTCAACATACAAGCTTTAACAAAAGAAAATTCAAAGAACTTAGCGAAGAAGGCTTTGGTGTATTTAACACAATACGTTGAAATGAAGGAAAACTTATTTATTGATATCCCCGATAAGCTACAAATATGTACATATACATGAGTCAAAATAAGCACACAAGAGGGAGCCTTCACAAAGGTTGCTTAGGAGAAGTCTCAGCAGTCGGTAGAGCCCCAGAAAGAGAAGGCACCGGAGGGGGATCATTTAGAGCCTCAGTACTGGACAGAACCCTAGAAGGAGGAGGCATCAGAGGTTGATCATTTGGAGCTTCATTACGCGGTACAGCCCCAGAAGACGAAGGCAATAAATGCCTTTGGAACAAACCCACAAATCTCTGATGATCAAGTAAAACCTGACCATCAGTTTCCTTCATCTGGTCAAGCTTCCTCTTCATGTTTGTAGCATAGTCATGTGCGAGCCGGTGCAACTGTTTATTCTCATGCTTGAGCCTTCTAATCTCCTGTTTGAGACTCATCACTTCAGCCGCCAATGATTCAACTTGGCGGGTTCGAGCAAATAGGCGTTGGGCCATATTAGACACAGAACCTGCACACTGAACACTGAGAGCCAGCGAATCCTTAACAGCTAACTCATCAGACCGTTTGGAAAGTAGTCTGTTATCTTTGGGAGTGAGAAGGTTCCTGGCCACCACCGCAGCGGTCATATCATTCTTCATCACGGAATCCCCAACGGTAAGAGGACCAGTAGGGGAGACGAAGGATGGGCGCCATATGTTGTCTGGAGAAGGCGGGGCTGCCTCTTCAACAAGGTTCAAGTCAAAACGACGGTCGGAGGGGCCAGACATTTTCAAAGGTGTTGAAGAGAGAAGAGGTCGGACAAATCAATATCTTAGAAGTGCAAGAATGAAGCTTCTACTGGTAGAGATTCAAGTGTGTTTTGGAACTTAATGTCAGCCCCTATAAAAATCTGCACTCGACGAAGCTTCAGAAATCGAAGAGGCGCCTGCTCAGAAATCGAAGAGGCGTTTGCTTTCTCAAAAGCTGGGCTGCTTAGAGATCACGAGGGTTGATCTCAGAAATCGAAGAGGCGTTTGCTTTCTCAAAAGTTGGGCTGCTCAAAGACCACGAAGGCCGATCTCAAAAATCGAAGAGGCGCTCGCTTTCTCAAAAGCTGGGCTCCCCAGAGACCACGAGGGCCGATCTCAGAAATCGAAGAGGCACCTACTTTTCCAGCCTTTTCCAGCCTTGTCAGCACCTGTCACACGCACACTCAGTTTTGCGGAAATTATGGGCATTCTGTCAAAGACTTCTGGGGAAGTAGAAAACACATGAATCTAACTGTTCAATCACCCACTTCCCACACGCAACAATAGCTCATGGGTACCATAAATAACTTTGCCAAAGTTCTCTACCAAAGTTGAGCACGTGAAGCTTGCAGCTCCCACTACATCGCTCTGACCAAGAAGGGTAAAAGAATAGCAAAGAAACAGCACTAACAAAGTTTAGACCCATAAATTTTGAAGGTCTAGCTACCATATTATTACCCACAAGGGTAAAGGAACAGTACCACTGCTGGATAATTGGAAAGTCCCTGTGTGTCAACCTCTGTGCTTCGTGGCAAGGTAGACTAGCAAACATGCCCAACCTTTACTCACATTCGAGAAAACACTCCCAATAAGATTGCTTGCTCCAAAATCGAAGAGGCACCGTCCTCCGAATCTCGAGAGCCAGACTCCCAACATGACTACTTTCTTAAAAATCGAAGAGAGGGTAAAGGAACAGTACCATTGCTGGATAATTGGAAAGTCCCTGTGTGTCAACCTCTGTGCTTCGTGGCAAGGTAGACTGGCAAACATGCCCAACCTTTACTCACATTCGAGAAAACACTCCCAACAAGATTGCTTGCTCCAAAATCGAAGAGGCACCGCCCTCCGAATCTCGAGAGTCAGACTCCCAACATGATTACTTTTTCAAAAATCGAAGAGACACTGCTCCCCGAATCTCGAGAGCCAGACCCCCAGCATGATTGCTTTCTCAAAAATCGATGAGGCATCGTTCTCCGAATCAATCGAAGAGGCGCTCGCTTTCTCAAAAGCTGGGCTGCTCAGAGACCACGAGGGCCGATCTCAGAAATCGAAGAGGCACCTACTTTTCTAGCCTTGTCAGCACCTGTCACACGCACACTCAGCTTTGCAGAAATTATGGGCATTCTGTCGAAGACTTCTGGTGAAGTAGAAAGCACATGAATCTTACTGTTCAATCACCCACTTCCCACACACAACAATAGCTCATGGGTACCACAAATAACTTTGCCAAAGTTCTCTGCCAAATTTGAGCACGTGAAGCTTGCAGCTCCCACCACATCGCTCTGACCAAGAAAGGTAAAAGAATAGCAAAGAAACAGCACTAACAAAAGTTTAGACACATAAATTTTGAAGGTCTAGCTACCATATTATTACCCACAACTGTAAAGGAACAGTACCACTGCTGGATAATTGGAAAGTCCCTGTGTGTCAACCTCTGTGCTTCGTGGCAAGGTAGACTAGCAAACATGCCCAACCTTTACTCACATTCGAGAAAACACTCCCAATAAGATTGCTTGCTCCAAAATCGAAGAGGCACCGTCCTCCGAATCTCGAGAGCCAGACTCCCAACATGACTACTTTCTCAAAATCGAAGAGAGGGTAAAGGAACAGTACCATTGCTGGATAATTGGAAAGTCCCTGTGTGTCAACCTTTGTGCTTCGTGGCAAGGTAGACTAGCAAACATGCCCAACCTTTACTCACATTCGAGACAACACTCCCAACAAGATTGCTTGCTCCAAAATCGAAGAGGCACCGCCCTCCGAATCTCGAGAGCCAGACTCCCAACATGATTACTTCCTCAAAAATCGAAGAGACACTGCTCTCCGAATCTCGAGAGTCATACCCCCAGCATGATTGCTTTCTCAAAAATCGAAGAGGCATCGTTCTCCGAATCTCGAGAGCCAGATACCACAGACCACTTTTTCAAAGTGCTCTGACAGAGTTAAAACATGTGAAACTGGCAGCTCCCACTACCGTGCTATGACCAAGCAGGGTAAAGGAATAGCATTACTACTTGTTGTTAGGGAGACTCCTATATATGTCGACCTCCATCCCCAACGGACAGGCAGACCTGCAAAAATGCTCAACCCTTCATCATATCTGAGAGGGCACTCCCAACGAAGCCTTTCGAAATATTCAGCTTTCTTTCCCCCCGATAATACCTCTGCAAACAAGCTATACTAGAGCAAGAATATCTCATATCATCAGGGTTAAAAGCAAGAGTATCCCATATCATGCTTTTTCCCTGTCTTTTCTTTTGGCCTTGTTTTTACCTGCAAGACAAGGAGAAAGAGAGCAATCAGTCAGCACTTGGAATCAAGCTTCCAGCCAGGAACTGACTGCCTGGAACCCCTTACCTGATTACTTACCTGGCATTGCTCTCGAGTACTCATCTTCAACATCTTATGTTTCCAGGGAAGATTCCGCATCTGCTTGAGGAACAGATAGGGCAAGTGCGAAGGATACAAGGAAGCATGTGGAGACAAGCGTAACAGCACACGTGCCGATACATTCATTACTCTGTCAAAAGCAAAAGTATCCCATATCAGCAGGGTGGAACGTACTCTAGATTTGATGGACTTGTTTTGACCCTCAAATTCTTCAGTCGGCCTTATACTCTGGAGGAAACCAGAAAACCCTCCAGCTCAGTTCAAGAATAAGCCTGTGGAAAGTTACTTCTTCAAAAGCAAAAGTATCTCATATCATCTCTTCTCATTTTTCTTCTCTTTATCCTTCATGCTGCTGCAAGATGGGGAGAAGGTGAACAATCAGTCGGAGCTCTGATTGCTTACCTTGTCTGTCACCTCTTTCAGCAGACCCCCTAGCTCGGCGACTTGGGGGACTCCTACTACATGGTTTGTATCGCGCTTGACCAAGCCTGAAACTACAAGTAAGCTTCAAGTGAAATTGATACATTACCTTGTGCATCTCCACCAGTTAAAGATACCACCCCTGGATGGAGGAAGAGTACTTCCAGAGAAGATGCCACATCTACCTATGAGACAGATAAGGCAAGTCAAGACGACACCACACTCCGATACTTAGAAGTTTCGTGATTACGAGATCATTCTCCCACAATATTTCCTAATGTCATTTGTACTAAATCATTCACTTGTACTCACTAAATGAGAGCTTGAACCTATGTACTTGTGTAAACCCTTCACAATTAATGAGAACTCTTCTATTCCGTGGACGTAGCCAATCTGGGTGAACCACGTACATCTTGTGTTTGCTTTCCTATCTCTATCCATTTATATACTTATCCACACTAATGACCGGAGCAATCTAGCGAAGATCACAAAAAGCGATCGTTTTCTCTACCTAGGATCTATCTTGCAAGAGAACGGAGAATTAGATGGAGATCTCAACCATAGAATACGAGCTGGATGGAAAGAGTGCATCCGGCGTGTTGTGTGACCGTCGTAGGCCACTGAAGCTCAAGGGAAAATTTTATAGGACGGCAATAAGGCTAGCGATGTTGTATGGCACAGAATGTTGGGTGGTGAAGCATCAACACGTACACAAAATGGGTGTAGCGGAGATGAGGATGCTTCGTGGGATGTGTGGGCACACGAGAAAGGATAAGATTGGGAATGAGGATATCCGAGGTAAAGTAGGAGTAGCCGAAATTGTAGGAAATATGAGAGAAAATCGGCTCCGGTGATTTTGAACATGTGCAAAGAAGGACTGACGCTCCGGTTCGAAGATGTGACTACGGGACAGAGGTTCAGGGCCGAAGGGGTAGAGGAAGACCTAGGACAACTTTGGAAGAGACTCTAAGAAAAGACTTAGAGTACTTGGATCTAACGGAGGACATGACACAAAACCGAGCGCAATGGCGTTCTAGGATTCATATAGCCGACCCCACTTAGTGGGAAAAGGCTTTGTTGTTGTTGTTGTTGTTGTTTGTTTCTATGTCATTGAATATATCTTGATTTCGTGATGACACCAAGATTTTGCAGCAAGATGGAATTCCTACTTCCTCCATATCTATCTGTGTCCAAACGTTATCTAATATTACAAGGACCCTCTTATTACCCGATAATCTTTCTTTTAACTTGTTTGCTCTTCCAGCTAAACTTTGCCCTGTGAGCTTCAGACCTAGAAAATCTGCGATTTCCTGTTGAATATGACTTAAGTCAGGAGTTTGGGCAAAAACTGCCATCGCAACCTCATCGAATAGATTCAATGCTTTTGCTCTCTTCCCAACTTCTTTCACCAAAGTTGTCTTGCCAATACCTCCCATTCCACATATCACAACCGGATTGATTTGATCATCGGTTAGAGCATTCATTACATCTCTAATGGTTAAATTTCTTGATTCAAAATGTATATTGCCCTTTACGGATGTAGATGCCAATAACAATTTGAAATT
This sequence comes from Malus sylvestris, assembly GCF_916048215.2. NCBI lineage: Eukaryota > Viridiplantae > Streptophyta > Magnoliopsida > Rosales > Rosaceae > Malus > Malus sylvestris. The sequence goes on from NC_062264.1 coordinate 27,581,607, forward strand.
TCTTATAGTTCTCACCTCACTGAAGACATTTGGGTGTTTGGCTACCAATATGATCTTGCATCTTTCCTTGCTATCACCACCAAGGATTCCAACTGCCACCAAATCAAGTAATTCCCAAACATCAGCCAAAATCACGAGGAGCCTCTTCGAGTCCATGGACATGATTCTAGAATTTAGCTTCTCTGCTCGCTCAAGTAAACTTTGATCTTCCAAAGTCAGCCCCAGCACATCTGCTATTACACCTTGTATCCTTTTCAGGTCAGGATTCTGGGACACAACTGCCACCGCAACCTCTTCATATAAATCTTGCTCTTTGACTCTGCGGATGAACTCTTTCGTTGTTACAGCATCTTCCCGTTCAATTATTCCAGCAATACCAATCATATCGATATTGTCATCTTGCAGAGCTTTCAGGATCTCCTCTGAAAAGGGTAATCTATGCTGAGGACCCGCAAAAAGTTCCATTGCTGCTGCTGGAGGAGCAGGGTCAGATGTTCCTGAGGAGCTGCCCCCTTCATGTATTGCCGAAAACCCTATCTCCGGGGGAGGAGCAGGATACGAAACCCTCGTGAAACTCCCATCTCTAAGAAGGTTGTCAACCACCAAACTCATCTTCTTAGCCTTCTCACCCAAGTAACGCCGCGACTTCAACTTCGAAAACCAACCATTAAAACACCTTGGCTTCTCAACTCTTTCGTTTCCAAAACAAGTCTCCATTTCTTGTATAGTCTTGTTTACATTGCACAGCCAGGTCTCAACTTCAGGAGCGATTGTCTCCAAATTCCGGGCTGCTGCCTCCACGGCGAGTTTCACCCCGTCTCTTTTGCCAACCAGCCTCTCAGTTTGATCGGTGAGATGCTCTACATTACTCTTGTAATGGATCAAATAACTTAACTTTCGCCAAACCGGAGTCACAGTGAACTGAGCCAGTTTGGTAACAGCTGAAATGCAAATATCCATTTTTTTGTATTTTCTTTTTCTTCCTCTTCCGGTGACTATGATCAGAAATCGCAAAACAAAGCAATAACAAAGGCAAAGAAAGAAAGAACTTTTTCACTTACAGATTAACGAAAACGAAGTAATACCAAAGACAGAAAGAAAGGACCCCTTCACATAGAGATTCACACGATGAAAGCAACCATGGCAATATCAAAGACAAAAAAAAAATATTTAAAACAAGGGCGGCTATTTAATAGCAAGAGTAATGTTAGGTTGACAATCTATTTAAATTATAGTCTGTAAATCGGTTGTTGATGATTAACCATTTGATTTCTTCCTAAAATTTTATTATTTTAAGGCAAATGGTTATATAATTAAATTTAAAAAAAAAACAGTTGATTAACAAACTTCAATTCATGTGTTGATGCCTCACATTTGCTATGAAAATTTAGGTTGACTTTTCAATCTTGTCCAAGTAACGAATGAGGCAAGTGGTTCTGTAATTTTTAGAAAGGCTAATTACATTTATACTCTTTAAATTTGGATTTAAATTTGAAATGATTTTCACAATGGAAGAAGTTTTAATTTCTCATATTGTATCCCGAGGTATTGGAATTATATCAATTTGTGCCTTCGATCATTGATTGTAAGATTTCATTAAATTGATGAGATGGTGATTTTGAGACTCTTATATGAGTTAATTGTAAGCCACATTTACACTAAATTGACCGGAACAAAACTCGACAATTTAATGGAGGATTAGACATTCAAAGAGCCAAAAAGTGTAAACTAATACAACAACAACTAAGCCTTATCCCATTAAGTAGGGTCGGCTTTATCAATCCTAAATGGTCACTGTACTCAGTTTTGCGCCAAGTCTTCCATTAGATCCAAGTATTCCATCTTTTCTTAAAGACTTTTTCCAAGTATTCCTAGGTCTTCCCGTACCCCTATTTCCATGAGCCTCTGTTTCATAGTCGCATCTTCTAACCGAAACATATGCAGATCTTTTATTCACCTGTTTAAACCATCTTAATCGATTTTTTCTCATCTTATCTTCAATTATGGCCATTCGAACTTTACCTTGGATATCCTCTTCTTAATCCTATCATTGCTCGTGTGCCCACTTATCTAACAAAACATTCTCATCTCTACTACACTCATTTTTGCACGTGTTGCTTTTTGACCACCCCACATTGTGTGTCATAAATCATTGTTGACCTTATCGTCGTCCTATAAAATTTTCCCTTGAGCTTTAGTTATGACGATCACACAAAATTATCTTATGTTGTCGATCGAAAACTCTGCATGTGTAATTTTATCTTACGATGCTAGTCCCAAGCTCGGATAAAGGTGGAGAGGGAGGACGTCAGGTAGTCGACAGCTGACACTCCACTTTTCACGTCGAATACCTATGAAAAGGTGTAAATTATACAATTTTAAAACCTCAAAATGTAATGTGAAAAAACTAGCTAGAACCTCAGGGCTTATTTGGAAAGCTACTTCAAATTTGGATGATATAAAATGTAGTTAGCCTTAAAAAAAAAAGTTGATTTAACAAACTTCAATTAATAAACAATCAATAGAACTTATGCTCATGTGTTTGATGCCTCACTTTTGCATATGGAAATCCCCTAAATTAAGGAAGACTTTCGATTTTAACCACATCATTAACGAAGAAAGACTTATTAATTATGGGCTAAATCACACTTAGATGGATAAGGTGTTGAGTTTCTATCCATGCATCTTGGATTCGAAACTCCCTCATTTTCTAAATTATTATAATAGCTTCAAAATAGGGGCTTAAAAGGAAGCCACCTGTAACATCCCGAAATTTCTAATTCGGAAGCTAATTCCTAAGATAGGCCTAAAAATTATTTCGGAAGATAATCACCAAATTCCTTTTCATAGACAATTTCAATAAAAACTTTATCTCAGTTATTTTATTCTGGCTACATCTAACCTCGTTAGACTGCCTACGTACCCCACGAAGGGATCAAGCCATTCATAGTTCACAAATTCAACCTTTAACTCATTTTCGAAAATCATTCAAGTGACTAACAATCACTAACTAGTTTCAAACAAGTGAATCACACCAATTTCATATCAAATATGGATTTAAAATAACAAAATTAGCTTAAAAATACAAAGGCGGACCACTGCCACATGCCGTCGCCGCTGGCGGTTTCCTGCAAATGGAACCCAGTTTTTCGACGAACTTCAAAGTTTACCAAATTTTACAGGCAAGTAGATTTCAGTGAGAGGAACAACTTTTATACCTAGGCTGAAGTCCAATTCGGCCGGGAAACACTTGAAATTAGCCTTGATCCGTGTAGAACCCTAGAATTTGGTGGTTTCAATTCGACACCAAAACGAACTCTAACACCTCATCCAATGCATGGGCTTTGTTGATGAGGTTGAGGGAAGTGTATTGATGGTGATGGTTGCCTGAGTTAGCTTCAGATTTGGTGAATTTCCACCCAAACCCGTCACACCCACCGTGGGGTTCCTCGTGAAATCAAACCTTATTTCGTCTGTTTTGGGGTGAAAATGGGAGAGGGATCGATTGAGGTTTACATAAGGATTAATATAGCACTGGCCATGTCATCTACGGTGGCCGAAATCGGGAGTTACAGCCGGGTCGGGTCGGTGGGTTGAAAGGGACCCGGTTCGGCCGGTTCCTCCTTTTCTTTCTTTTTTTTCTTTTTTTCCTTCTTCTCTCCCCTTTTCCCCCGATTAGGCTGCAACCCTCCTTTCTCTCATTTTCTTTCTTTCCTCTCCCATCACAATATGACACGTGGCACCCATACAACTACTCAAGCAAACCAGGAGCCTTCCAGATTCAGGGCAAATAACCATTTTGCCCCTACCTTTGTTCGTTTCTAATTTATTTGTTTTAACTCCATTTCATGAATGGTTTTCGGCTATGTGCTCGTGGGATCGAGCTTTATCCAAATATGACAAGACAATTTGGATCGAGCTCTATTCAAAACCTCATTTCTCTCCTTTTCTTTCTTTCCTCTCCCATCACAATATTTATTGTTTTTAAAAATTAACTCCATTTCACTTTGTTAAAACTTAAAAGTGGGACTCTTTAGCTCAAACCTATTTTCACATGTACGTAAATAGTGTTGCATATTGTAGGTATTTAGACTTTTTTGCATGTTTTATATAGTTTTAAAACCCACAATATCGTGCTCGCACCATTGCTAGTTAATTCTAAACTATAGCAAAGAAAGAATGAAGAATATCGACAGAAAAAAGAAGAAGAATATCAATTAGACTTGAAAACAAAAGGGAATTCCATGAAAAGTAATGATATATGTTAACCAATAATCCAGGTTAGAGAGTGCAGCACCAATGAATCGTGTAGGAGAGTTAATTTAGATCATAATAGTGAAGACGGTAACCGTGAAAGAGAAGGGGGAAGGAAGGAGGAGTCTTTAAACCAGACGAGTCATAAAACCTAGAGGAGTAGTGAAACCCAGTTTAACGTTGCTAGGTTTTAGGTTTTTCTTCTAATTCTTGTTTTTTAATTGAATAAAAATTATGATTAATTTAAATAATGTGGATGTCTATATTAAATGCCACCTACAGAGGCGGTATTCAATTGTGGTACAAATATATGGTATTCAAATGTGGTACAAATACATGATGTGGATGTCCACATCAAATGCCACATAAGAATAGCATTATCAATCACTAGCATGTTATCACAAGCATAAATTTAAGTATTTATTTATATATTTTTCATTAACAAATTATCTAAAAATAAATTGTAAATCAACCATAAACCACCCACTAACGTGGAGGTTTTTGGTTTTTGTTATTTTTTTTTTCTACATAGGTTGGTTCAGTTGGTAAGGGCTCTGCCTTGTGACTCGTCAATTGTTTTCTGTTGGTAGGCGATCTATAAAAACCAACAAGTGCCAAACCCACACCAAACAAAATAAGAATTGTCGTCATAACAACTCCATCCAGTACCAAGCACCCCATCTTCCTCAGTTCTACCTAAATGTGACCAACTACTCTAGTGTTTTGCCAACAAGGAAACCATTTGAAACCTTGGGATTTAAGAGAAGTGGCTATCATGTTAATAGCAAACTCAAGAGTTCGAGCCAAGCAAGCAAAAAAGGCAAAGTCACCTACCCCAACAAGCAGTATCTCTTGGGAGCTGTTATAATGCTCAATCCACCTCTCCATTTTTGCTTAGTTGCAGATTTCTAGTCAACAAGGTCGATGTTGGTTGAAAGAAGAAGGACTCGCAAGTGATTGACCTAAAAACCCATGAGAGCACACACCATTCGAGAGAAGTGTAGATTCTAAATGTGCTTAAACCACAAGACAAGTGAACACAACGCGTCTTCCAAGGTCTAGATAGATCGAGGATGATATTCTTAAAAAATATTTAGGTAATGAACTTATACATATCCTTGGAAAGAACTACTAGAGTACGATATGATGCCTATGAATTGTAGCAAAATAATAAAGGGTGACTATTCGTTTCTGCGTGAAGATAGTGATTGGTGATGCAATCCACTGACCACCTACATTACAACCTTCATCAATCTCTTACTAAAAGACGGCTCAAGCCTCACATCCACATGGAACTTTTCCTGGTAAGTTTGGTAAGCTTGTGAAAAGATTATGCTTCTAATGTTCCTGTCTGAATCAATATGAACTAGGCGCACATTTTCGCCGAATCGATCGATCGTGAATTCCTCACTGATTGAGCGAGAAACCATGTCGAGAAGGCTAAAAGAACACTCGAGAATTTAAGGGACAAAACAAGTCCATCAAAATTAAAGTACAAGACCAAGGATACTTCGCATTTCACGACACCTTGTGAGGATTTCCAATTTCCAACGATTGCAACCTTTTTGGAAATTGATGAGGATAGCGTATTCTACTGAAGAGTCTACCAAGAAAAGTATTTAATCTAAACGAAGTCGACGCTCGAAGAATTTGGTGTGAAGTTGACAGTCGATGGTTAGGGAACGTGACACCGTCTATGGAATAAGTGAGAAGGTTATCGATAGAACAATTACCGGGAATTGTTCTAAGGATCCACATGAATTTTCTCAGCGGGAACGAGTCTGAGATCATTGATTCAATCCCACCAATTACCATTTACTAAACTTCTCAACGTATAATGCTTACTCGCCTTTTACAACACACACTTCAAAAGTTTCGAGTAATTTCCAAAATGATATAACTCTACCTGTCATTCTTAAGGAACGCATGTCGCTGAGTAACATCACCACTTCAGATCCTCGGTTGGTCTTAACCAACTCTTACCACTAAGATTTTTTCGTTTCCCAACATTCCGACGTAGATCTAACTCTGTCCTTAATTCCCATGGAATGCATGTTGTAGAGTATCGATCTGATGTTGAAAGTTGTTCAACAAACGTCACCGATAAGGCACAATCCCAACATGAATTTTCTTTTTTCTTCAATACGATGTGACTATTCATGCAGTATGAAGGTTGTATAACTGTGCCGAAAGACAACGAATCCGAAAATTGTGACCTCCAAATGATGTCATGACCGACACACTGCTAGAGTAAGAGAATATCCTAAGTATGCTCTGAACAAAACTAGGCTCTGATACCAATCTGACACGCCCCGATCCTAATGTTCGGGGGACATCGAGATGGCCACGTGCAAGCCGACACCTCGAAGGTGACGCAAGCCATTTATGAATGCAAATGCTAAGAACATGTGAAACATGCACCTAAATTGTAGCAAGATAATAAGATGTGACAATTCATAGTGTGATGAGGGTACTATCACCATAATAATATTCAACTGCCAATAATGAATATAATGATAATGCATGACATGTTCAGAGCATACAACTAACACAAATTACAAGTGGAAGTTAAGGTAAAGAAGTGTTATTACAATAGATGTCAAAGCAGAGAGAATATAGCACGATGTCATTGGTAGGGGAATGGCTCGTAAGTCAGATTGTAATTCTCGTTCCTATGTCCTAAAGGGGCGCAAAACAAATATGAGTGGACCAAGTTGATATACATAATAGTAAAATAGTTATTCAACATACTAACCCCCAAAGTTTTATGGAAATTCAACAGTACAATATGTAATAGGTTTTCTAAAAACCCTAACATGCCATAAAACTTTATGAAACATATAACGTATATAGTGTGCTAACTAGTGGTATCAATATCAGTATCATACGGTCAAAACCACCAACCTACGCCCAGCAGAAGCCACCAACCTACACCCGACTGAAGCCAATATAAATATCATCGCCCGCAAGCAGAATAGTGACCACTAGATACGCACAAAACATTGAATATAATCTTTCCAAACATAGGTACATGTATCTCAAAAACATCTTCATAGTATAAAGTCATCCATCATCTATAAACATGTTCTAAATAGTATATCGTCATCCATCAGGTATCTTACAAAGAACATGGGTTCGATAGAAAATATGGTATTCCAAAATATTCTAAGTAAGCATAATAATCTTATAAGGTAAATCCAATTTACTCATAAAACATGCTCATTAAATCATGTTTTTCATGTATGCATTTTACTATTAAAATATGCATTTTAGAAAGGGTCCACTCACAGATACTCTATAAGATCCTATATCGCCCAAGGGTGTGGATCCTCTAAGCCTTATATGTATATTGCCATCTCTATCTAGCATGAGGCCTTTTAGGAGCTCACTGGCTTCAGGTTCCATAGGAAATCTAAAGTTAAGTGAGTTCGCACGAGAGCATTCCCAGGATGGGTGACCTACTAGGAAGTTCTTGTGTGAGTTCCCAGAAACAAAGCCATAAGGGCGTGGTAGGGGCCCAAAACGAATAATATGTGCTACTATGGTGGAGTTGAGCCCGGGATGTGGTGGGCGCCAGGGCCGGGATGTGACAATTTGGTATCAGAGCCAATCCCTGGCTGGAAGTGTGCCGATGAGGACATCGGGCCCCTAAGGGGGATGGATTGTAAGATCCCATATCGCCCAAAGGTGTGGATCCTCTAAGCCTCATATGTATATTCCCATCTCTACCTAGCACGAGGCCTTTTGGGAGCTCATTGGCTTCGGATTCCATAGGAACTCCGAAGTTAAGCGAGTTCGCGCGAGAGCATTCCCAAGATTGGTGACCCACTGGGAAGTTCTCGTGTGAGTTCCCAGAAACAAAACCGTGAGGGCATGGTCAGGGCCCAAAGTGGACAATATCATGGTACGGTCGAGTCGAGCTCAGGATGTGGTGGGGGCTGGGCTGGGATGTGATATACTCCGCCGCCGAAGATCTATGCAAACTAGCGAAGACGGAATCGCCATAATGTATGCACCTAAGCACATAAAGAGTACAATTAATAAAACTACACTCAAATGATTGAATTTGGAAAAATTAACGTAAAAAACGAGTCCAAGACGTCGAAATTAGCCTAGTAGGGGTCCCAAACGAAAACCCAAAAAGTCAACAAAAGTCAAAGTTGACCGTTGACTGGTCAAAGTCAAAGTCAACGTTGACAGTTGACCGGGTCAAATTCAAAGGCCGATCAACGGGCCTGGGTTTGGTTCGGGTTGGGCTTAGGGTTTGTGGGCCGGATCCATGGCTTAAAGGCCTAGGGTTCAAATAGGGTTAAAGGGTTAAGGGCTTTGGTCTATTAGGCTTGGAAGCCCGGCCGAAATGCCCATTGGATTTTTAGGAATTATATAAAATAAAATAAAATAAATGAAAAGGTTTGGGTTTGGGTCTGACGGGCCTAAGGCCAAAGTGTTAAACGGCGCAAGGGCCTCCAATTAAAAAGGTTTAGGGTTTGGGTCACAAAAGGGTTGGGCTCGAGGGTTTAAAGGGCCAAAGGCCCAATGTTTGGTCACGGACCGAAGGGCCTGGGTTTGATATCTCGCCAAGGAAGGAAGCCGAAGCCTTCCATGCTCCGGTCAACGACGATCTACTTCCCTAAGGTCCGATCTAGGTGTTAAAACAAAGGTAGAAGTGAGAGGAATATAACGTTACCTGAGACTCGACGTGGAACAACCGAAGGTGGTCAGGTTTTGCTCGACAATCACTGGGCTCACCGGAGTTTGGGTTTTGGGTGCCCTCTAGGTGCTTCAAAGTTCCACAAAGACAAAAGGAGAGAAAGTAGATGCCGATGATGGTGGTGGTACTGTCGTCGGTGAGTGTGGGGGTCTCGGGTGTGCATGAGTGGTGTGGGTTCGATCGGGGAGAAAGTGAGAGGGAGATGAGAGTGAGTGAAAGGGGTAGAGAGCTGAGAGAGAGATATCGAAGGATAGAAAAAGAAAAGAAGAGATTGAAAATTTAAATATATGAATATGTGGAGAAAATCGAAAATAGATCGATTTATGGTTATGAAAATTTAATTGAGGAACTTAGAAGTTTTGTTTCTGAATTTTTTTATAATTTATGTTGTAAAATTGATCGATAAGTGAAAAAAATGGAAATGGACTTAGTGGGTTTAACGTAATTATACGAGGACGTATTTTATACTTATATATATTAAATTTTTTCTTGTTAAATTTGGATAGAGCACAGCCCTACAAGCGCATAGGCTCCAACTGTTCGTGAAACAGAGTTATTAGCGTCTAAAGTCGGGGACAATTTTGTAAATTTAACCCCCTTTAGAAAGCTCCAGATTTTCTGGAGCACTAAGATTATGCCACGTGTGTGGCCGAGATGAGAAGAAAAGAAAAGAAAGGAAGGAAATGGATGGCTGTGATGGAAAGGAAATGGCATAAAAGGGAGGGACACAGACGAATCAGGAGGGAAAAAAGGAGGTAAATGAGGGAGAAAGAGGGAAGAGAACCGGATCCATTTTGAGGCTGGCTCAACCCGTATCCTTGACCCGGTCCTATCTTCCCTGTCCGATATTAGTTGGAGGTGATTTTGGTGTCTATGGAAAGCTCTTGATGAGCCCAACATCCCTGCGGTGTTAGATTCTTAAATTTCTTATCCAATTTTATGAATCGAAGCTATAAACCCACGGTTGTACCGGTAGATTTCCCCTTTTTTCGGTGAATTCTGAAACGATCTCCTTCAATTACCACCACCTTTGGACTCCCCTTGAGGTTTGGAATAAAGCCCATGCATTAGTTGGGGCGTCAGAAGGGTTTTGGAGTCAAATCAAGAACACCCAAATTCAAGCGTTTCTGACAGTTTAAGGGCTATTTGAAGTGTTTCTCGGTTGAATTGGACTTCAGCCCACGTATGAAAGTTGTTCCTCTCATTGAATTTTACTTGGCTGTAAAATTTGGTAATTTTGGAGTTAGTCGTAAAATTTGGTAATTTTGGGTTTCCGTTCGCCGAAAACCGCACCTGCAGTGGCACGTGACCAGTGGAACGATGCTACCATTTTTTGTAAATTTTGATATTTTAAATATGAATTTGTTATCCAATTGATGTGTTTGTTTGTTAATTTGTTAAACCCAATGTTTGTTATTTCGGTTACTTAAGTAGTTTCGGAAGTGGATTGAAAATGAAATGTGAACTACGAAAGGCTTGATCCTGTATCAAGGGTATGTAGGTAGTCTAACAAGGGTTAGATGCAACCTTAAATGTTTGAGTTTAATCATGTGTTGAGATTTTGTTTGAAGGAAAGAAACTTTGGTGAATTATTTGGAATTTAAATCTTATGTTTTTGGTAAGTAAATTATGGGCTATATTTTATGAAAGATTTTGTGAAAGATTAAGGAATTGAAATAAAGAATTGTGATAAATTGATAATTAATTAAGTAAGAGTTTAATTTTGGCCTACCACCGAAATCATTTTCCAAAATAAAATTTTCAAGTCGAGGCATTACTTTCAGTGCTTGCCACGTGGCAAGCTGTGAGAGGATGAGAGGTTTGAGGGAATCCAAAAAGTGGATCCGGATTGGGTGATGGACAGGGGACCAAAATGAAACTTTCAATAATTCTTTAGGAAAAAAGTAAAATTACGAAATACTTTTGGGGAGGGGTTTTACAAAGCTACCTTCTGTCCCTTGTCACTGGGCCTAGCAAACGGATTGTGTATGTCGTCCTTGTGTCATTTTCGTGTAACACTTGTTATCTTAACGGGTCGTGTTGTGTCACACCTGTTATGAGCTGTTAAGAAAGAAAAAAAAAATTCTTAAATTTGCACATACCACACATTGCCACATAAATATTACATCAAAACATTGAAACACATTTGTCATTTAAGTACTACATCTACACTCGAAAATAAGAGTCAAATAAACAAACATCCATACACTACTAGTCTATTACAAAATATTAAATGCGCAAAGATATGCAAAATGAAAGAGTTTTTGTTTTCAAGGTCGAGAAGCCTTTCTCAAAAGTTTAAACATTGACAATGGAACTCAAAGCTTGCATGTTATTCCTTTTACAAAATCCTCAATTTTCATCGATCATCATGACATAAGATTTTGTGGTATCCACTAGTGTAAATATTTTAAATTGAAGATTGAATTCATTCATTGTATTCATATAGGGTCAAGGAGTGTAGCTGTAAAAAATCATCAAAATCGGAGTTAAAATAACCGTTAAATAGTGATTTTTTGTTGATAACCGTCAAAAAGTTTTGTCCCGTTACTTGATCTCTAAATGTTTGTTTTTTGCAATTTTTGGCGTATGCGATCTTGAAGCATATATAAACAAGTTTGACGGTTGGATCATTGAAATTAGTTTCGTAGAATGCATATCCCATCAAAATGATAGATTCACTAACACTTAGAATTTATTTATACTTTCATTAAGTATAACATAAGATTTTGTGGTATCCACTAGTGTAAATATTTTAAATTGAAGATCAAATTCATTCATTGTATTCATATAGGGCAATGAGTGTAGCTGTAAAAAATCATCCAAATCGGAGTGAAAATAACCGTTAAATCGTGATTTTTCGTTGATAACCGTTGACAAGTTTTGTCCCGTTACTTGATCTCTGAATGTTTGTTTTTTACAATTTTTGGCATATGCAATCTCAAAGTATATACAAAGATGTTTAACGGTTGGATCGTTGAAACTAGTTTCGTAGAATACGTATCCCATCAAAACAATATATTCACTAACACTTAAGAGTTTATTCATACTTTCATTAAGTATAACATAAGATTTTGTGATATCCACTAGTTCAAACATTGACAATGGAACTCAAAGCTTGCATGTTTTTCCTTTTACAAAATCCTCAATTTTCACCGATCATCATAACATAAGATTTTGTGGTATCCACTAGTGCAAATATTTTAAATTGAAGATCGAATTATTCATTGAATTTATATAGGGTCAAGGAGTGTAGCTGTAAAAAATCATCAAAATCGGAGTTAAAATAACCGTTAAATCGTGATTTTTCGTTGATAACCGTCAAAGTTTTGTCCCGTTACTTGATCTCTGAATGTTTAATTTTTGCGATTTTTGGCGTATCCAATCTTGAAGCATATACAAACAAGTTTGACGGTTAGACGTGATCGGATCATATTTATATATATTTTTACTTCGATTTCACTCGTCTTTTCTTAGTTAGTTCCTTATATTTTTGAGCTATTTACGTTATTTTTGTGTTTATAAGATTTGATATGTTTTGTAGAAAGAATAAAGAAAAGAAAAGGAAAAAAATAAAAAAATAAAAGAAAGAAGAAAAGAAATGAAAAAAAAATAAAGAAGGATAATGAGGGGGGATTGGTGGACGAAAAAGGTGCTGCCTTTGGGCAGCTCGCAGAGAACGGAAGAGGTGCTGCCTTTGGGCAGCTCGCAGAGAGCGCAGGAGGCGCAGAAAAACAGGGGAGGATTGACGCGAAAAGGAACGCTGCCTTGGCAGCGTGGCAGAGGTCAGATGGGAGTGAGAGAAGCAGCAAAACTGCAAGCTGCACAGAAAAATATAAGAGATGGACAGCGCAGGGAGAGACTGGCGGGGAAGCACAGCAATACAAAAGAAAAGCTCCAGAGAGCAAGGCAGCAAGAAAATTAGAGGCTTCACTCCATTTCTCTCGGTTAAATCTTTCCAAACTTATATTTTATTTCTGTTTTAATAATGTGTAACTAATTTTATTTTGGCTAGAGGTTAATTCAAAACCATGAATATATTTGTAATATGAATTGATTACCTTCGGTTGTGATTTCATAAGTTGTGAATTCAATTTACTTATCCGTTTGTATAAAAACTGATTTGTGTATGTTGGTTGAGAGTGCACGCTTAATTTACATGCATGAATTTGATGCTAGAATATAAGTGAATTTCACCTAATCGTTATGAACTTATATTCACAAGTAGTAAAGGTTGCTAGTCACAATCACGTTAAGTAAATTCTTGGCATAAGTTTCATGCAAATCATAGTAACGAGTGTCCCGTCAATGCTTATGTTTTTCACAAAACTTAATGATTCTTGCTTGTATCTCTATTATGCAACTCATGTAGGGAACTTGTAGGGAATGTTTTGGGTTGTCGTATGCAATCATCCAACCCAATAACTTGTGGAAAAACTGAGGGTTAATTAGTGCAATTCACGGTTAATTTGGGGCGTTGAGTATTCATAGCTTATCGAAAAGCAACTGGAAATCATTTTGTATGCAAGTATAACATGTGTGGAGAAGAACCCTCTAGCTAGTCCGTCATTTATCATTTTACCTTAATTTTATGTTTTTGTCAATTCTGTAATTTAATTAAGTTTAATTTACTTTTCATCAAAACCAAACACCCATCCATTATTAAATTATATTATTTAGTTAGTTTTCCTTATTGTTAGTCTTTTAATTTAATTTCCGTCCATTTCAGTTCCTAGTGTTTAATTTAATTGTTTTCATTATTTTGAGTCATTTTAAGTGTGTTTCGAGTTATTAGAGTTTTTAGCCTAGTTTTGTGTCCTTGAGTCTTATTTAATATTTTTAAATTAATTTACAATAGATTAGCAATCCCTCCTAATCCCCGGCCTAGAACGATACCCTACTTACATCTATACTACAATTGTCAAAAAGAGGGTTTAATTTGTGTGTCAAGTAATTCTCGCACCAAGACGTTGAAACTAGTTTCGTAGAATGCGTATCCCATCAAAACAATAGATTCACTAACACTTAAGAGTTTATTCATACTTTCATTAAGTATAACATAAGATTTTGTGATATCCACTAGTTTAAACATTGACAATGGAACTCAAAGCTTGCATGTTATTCCTTTTACAAAATCCTCAATTTTCATCGATCATCATGACATAAGATTTTGTGGTATCCACTAGTGTAAATTTTAAATTGAAAATCAAATTCATTCATTGTATTCATATAGGGTCAAGGAGTGTAGTTGTAAAAAATCATCAAAATCGGAGTTAAAATAACCGTTAAATCGTGATTTTTCGTTGATAACCGTCGAAAAGTTTTGCCCCGTTACTTAATCTCTAAATGTTTGTTTTTTGCGATTTTTAGAATATGCGATCTTGAAGCATATACAAACAAGTTTGACGGTTGGATCGTTGAAACTAGTTTCGTAGAATGCGTATCACATCAAAACAATAGATTCACTAACACTTACGAGTTTATTTATACTTTCATTCCACTAGTGTAAATATTTTAAATTGAAGATTGAGTTCATTCATTGTATTCATAAAGGGTCAAGGAGTATAGCTGTAAAAAATCATCAAAATCAGAGTTAAAGTAACTGTTAAATCGTGATTTTTCATTGATAACCGTCGAAAAGTTTTTGTTCTGTTACTTAATATCTGAATGTTTGTTTTTTACAATTTTTGGCATATGCAATCTCGAAGTATATACAAAGATGTTTGACAGTTGGATCATTGAAACTAGTTTTGTAGAATGCGTATCTCATCAAAACAATAGATTCATTAACACTTAAAAATTTATTCATACTTTCATTAAGTATAACATACCACTAGTGTAAATATTTTAAATTGAAGATCGAGTTCATTCATTGTATTCATATAGGGTCAAGGAGTGTAGCTGTAATTCATTGTATTCATATAGGGTCAAGGAGTGTAGCTGTAAAAATTCATCAAAATCGGAGTTAAAATAATTGTTAAATCATGATTTTTCGTTGATATTTTATCCCGTTACTTGATCCCAACTTGGTAATTACCACCTATACAATCCGTCAGATGTGATGTTTTATCACAAAAGATATCGGTGTTAATTAGTAAGAGTTAGAATATTTAAACTACTACTTATCTTTTACTGCGACCGATGTGGGATTCAACACTCAACACTGTCTGCATTGACGTGTAGCCATGTGCTTCGAGATTAAAGAGCATGCATGGTAGCTCTGGTAAAGATTGAAGGCTCTTGCAGTTGTTTAAGCACAGGCGATACAGGTGAGTAGCTTGTTTGACGCTTGCAGGGATGCTCTCAATCATTGTTCCACATAGATCTAAGTCTTGTAATGAGATTAAGCAAACAAGGCGATCTGGGATTTCAAGTATACCGGAGTTACTGATGTTTAGTTCTTGCAAAGAGTGGAACCCCACTGAGAAGGGAGGCAGTTGTTTAAGTTTCAAACAGCCATCAAACCTGAGAGTTTCAAGAGAATTTAAATTGTAGATGCTGTTAGGGACAGACTCAAGGTTATTGCACCCATATAGTGCTAATTCTTGAGCCCCAGTTAGATTTTTAATCCCACATCGACATGCATGTGAGGGGATAATATCGGTGTTGTTGGAACAGCCATTAATTGGGTCCCATGTGAGGGGACGTGTTGGATCCCACATCGATCGTAGTAAAAGATAAGTAATGGTTTAAATATCCTAAGTTTACTTTAACTAATACCGAAGCCTTTTGTGACAAAACCTCACACATGACGGATTGTACATGTGGTAATTACTAAGTTGGGGACAATATCGGTGTTGTTGGAAGTGGGCCGTATGATCCGTCTCTATGATAATTTTACATCAAGTTCAAGGGCTGCAGTACTCAAAGACTGATAACTAGGCAAACTTTCCAAAGCATTACGAGGTACATATATTTTCCAATTGCCTAGCATTGGGTTAACTCCGCCTATGTACTTACATTGCCGGTCCCAAGCCCGGATAAAGGAGGAGGGGGAGGGCGTCAGGTAGTCGACAGCCGGCACTCCATGATCACGTCGAATCCTTATGAAAATGAATTCAGAACAAAATTGCGTTAAAGCTAGGGCGTCACCCGTAAGTGGCGCGCTGTGTGGCCCGAGCACAGTGATAAGTGAGCAAGGGTCGCTGTATCTCCATCGGCACCCGGATGCAGTGTTAAATGAGCAAGGGGGCCATAGAAACTTCTTTTCGAACGACTCCACTCAAAGTTGTTTGGGAGCCTATGCTCCTATCAACTTTACACGGGACACACAAAAGAAGTACTTTGATCCTATTAGACGGGGGAGGGTGAAGAAGCTAGGACAGAAGGGTAGAGTTCAAGAGAGCAAAATGCGTTTAGGAACGTGGAATATAGGAACCTTAACGGGAAAATCTATGGAAGTAGTGGAAGTTATGGTGCGGAGAAGGATAAATATTATGTGCCTACAAGAAACTAAGTGGGTTGGTAGTAAGGCAAAGGATCTAGAAAACTCAGGGTTTAAACTTTGGTATTCGGGCACAAATAGAACGAGAAACGGTGTTGGCATCATCGTGGACAAGACATTGACACAAGATGTTGTAGATGTCAAGAGGGTAGGAGATAGAATCATGGCAATCAAGATTGTAATAGGACAAGAACTTATCAATGTGATTAGTGCGTACGCACCTCAAGTAGGGTTGGATACGAGTTCGAATGAGAAATTTTGGGAAGACCTTGGAGACTTGGTGCAAGGAATTGCTCAGACGGAGAAGTTATTTATAGGAGGAGATTTAAATGGACACGTGGGCAGGGAGACAGGCAACTATGGAGGTTTTCATGGTGGCCATGGTTTTGGGGAGAGAAACGAGGATGGGGAAGCTATCTTGGATTTTGCAATGGCATATGATCTCTTCTTAGCCAACACCTTCTTTAAGAAGAGAGAAGAACATGTGATCACCTACAAGAGTGGGTCGTCAAAAACACAAATAGATTTTCTTCTAATGAGGAAAGGGGATCGTATAACTTGTAAGGATTGCAAAGTTATACCAGGAGAGAGCGTGGCTAATCAACATCGCTTGTTGGTGATGGATGTACATATCAAAAGAGTGAGACAAAAGAACAAGACTTGGAAGTGTCCAAGGACTAGATGGTGGAATCTAAAAGAAGAAAAACAAGCCATTTTCAAAGAGAAAGTAATCACCCAGTGTGTGTGGGATAGAGATGGGGAAGCTAGCCAAATGTGGGATTCCATGGCTAGTTGTATCCGAAAAGTAGCAAAAGAGGTATTAGGAGAGTCCAAGGGCTTTGCCCCACACCAAAAGGAATCTTGGTGGTGGAATGAGGAGGTACAAACAAAGGTGAAGGCTAAGAAGGAATGTTGTAAAGCCTTATATAAGGATAGGATTGATGAAAATGGTGAAAGGTATAGAAAAGCGAAGCAAGAGGCGAAGAAAGCTGTGAGAGAAGCTAAGTTAGCGGCTTACGACGATATGTATAAACGACTAGATACCAAAGAAGGAGAGTTGGATATCTATAAACTAGCTAGAGCAAGGGAAAAGAAGACAAGGGACCTAAACCAAGTGAGGTGCATCAAGGATGAGGATGGAAAGGTTCTTGCTACAGAGAACGCGGTTAAAGATAGATGGAGAGGTTATTTTCATAATCTTTTCAATGAAGGACATGAAAGAAGTGCTTCTTTAGGGGAGTTGAGTAACTCAGAATAGTGTAGAAACTACTCTTTTTATCGTCGAATCCGGAAGGAAGAAGTGGTTGTAGCTTTGAAGAAGATGAAGCATAGAAAAGCAATAGGCCCAGACGATATACCAATCGAAGTGTGGAAAGTTTTGGGAGAGACAGGTATAACATGGCTCACTGACCTTTTCAATAGGATTTTGAAAACGAAGAAGATGCCAAATGAGTGGCGAACGAGCACTTTGGTGCCTATCTACAAGAATAAGGGCGACGTACAAAATTGCATGAACTATAGGGGTATTAAGCTAATGAGTCATACAATGAAGCTCTGGGAGAGAGTCATTGAGCATAGATTGAGGCAAGAGACACGGGTTTCGGACAACCAATTCGGGTTCATGCCAGGGCGCTCAACCATGGAGGCAATCTATCTCTTACGAAGATTGATGGAAAGATATAGATATGGGAAAAAGGATTTACACATGGTCTTTATAGATTTGGAGAAAGCGTATGATAGGGTCCCAAGAGACATTCTTTGGAGGATTTTAGAGAAGAAAGGAGTACGAGTAGCATATATCCAAGCTATAAAGGATATGTATGAAGGAGCAAAGACTGCAGTAAGAACTCATGAAGGACAAACTGAAAGTTTTCCCATAACTGTAGGATTACATCAAGGCTCATCCTTAAGTCCTTACCTTTTTGCGTTGGTAATGGATGAGTTAACAGGACATATTCAAGATGATATTCCTTGGTGTATGCTTTTCGCAGACGATATAGTGTTGATAGATGAAACTCAGGAATGGGTAAATGCAAAGCTTAACCTTTGGAGAGAAGAGTTGGAATCTAAAGGTCTTCGCCTAAGCCGATCAAAGACAGAATATATGGAGTGCAAGTTCAGTGCAAATGGAGGTCAAAACGAGTTAGGGGTGAGGATCGGAGATCAAGAAATACCAAAGAGCGACCATTTTCGTTACCTAGGATCTATCTTGTAAAAGAACGGAGAATTAGATGGAGATCTCAACCATAGAATACAAGCTGGATGGATGAAGTGGAAGAGTGCATCCGGCGTGTTGTGTGACCGCCGTATGCCAATGAAGCTCAAGGGAAAATTTTATAGGACGGCAATAAGGCCGGCGATGCTGTATGGCACAGAATGTTGGGCGGTGAAGCATCAACACGTACACAAAATGGGTGTAGCGGAGATGAGGATGCTTCGTTGGATGTGTGGGCACACGAGAAAGGATAAGATTAGGAATGAGGATATCCGGGGTAAAGTAGGAGTAGCCGAAATTGAAGGAAAGATGAGAGAAAATCGACTACGGTGGTTTGGACATGTGCAAAGAAGGCCTACTGACGCTCCGATTAGAAGATGCGACTATGGGACAGAGGTTCAGGGCCGAAGGGGTAGAGGAAGACCTAGGAAAACTTTGGAAGAGACTCTAAGAAAAGACTTAGAGTACTTGGATCTAACGAAGGACATGACACAGGACCGAGCACAATGGCGTTCTAAGATTCATATAGCCGATCCCACTCAATGACTTGGATTTTCCAAGTCTCCAACCGAGAAGTTTTCCTCACTCAGGAAATTAAGGGAACACTACCTCAACCTACATGCTCCACTCACAAAGCTTCAACAAAAGAAAATTCAAAGAACTTAGCGAAGAAGGCTTTGGTGTATTTAACACAATACGTTGAAATGAAGGAAAGCTTATTTATTGATATCCCCGATAAGCTACAAATATGTACATATACATAAGTCAAAATAAACAAACAAGAGGGAGCCTTCACAAAGGTTGCTTAGGAGAAGTCTCAGCAGTCGGTAGAGCCCCAGAAAGAGAAGGCACCGGAGGGGGATCATTCGGAGCCTCAGTACTGGACAGAACCCTAGAAGGAGGAGGCATCAGAGGTTGATCATTTGGAGCTTCATTACGCGGTACAGCCCCAGAAGACGAAGGCAATAAATGCCTTTGGAATAAACCCACAAATCTCTGATGATCAAGTAAAACCTGACCATCAGATTCCTTCATCTGGTCAAGCTTCCTCTTCATGTTTGTAGCATAGTCATGTGCGAGCCGGTGCAACTGTTTATTCTCATGCTTGAGCCCTCTAATCTCCTGTTTGAGACTCATCACTTCAGCCGCCAATGATTCAACTTGGCGGGTTCGAGCAAATAGGCGTTGGGCCATATTAGACACAGAACCTGCACACTAAACACTGAGAGCCAGAGAATCCTTAACAGCTAACTCATCAGACCGTTTGGAAAGTAGTCTGTTATCTTTGGGAGTGAGAAGGTTCCTGGCCACCACCGCAGCGGTCATATCATTCTTCATCACGGAATCCCCAACGGTAAGAGGACCAGTAGGGGAGACGAAGGATGGACGCCATATGTTGTCAGGAGAAGGCGGGGCTGCCTCTTCAACAAGGTTCAAGTCAAAACGACGGTCGGAGGGGCCAGACATTTTCAAAGGTGTTGAAGAGAGAAGAGGTCGGACAAATCAAGATCTTAGAAGTGCAAGAATGGAGCTTCTACTGGTGGAGATTCAAGTGTGCTTTGGAACTTAATGCCAGCCCCTATAAAAATCTGCACTCGACGGAGCTTCAGAAATCGAAGAGGCGCCTGCTCAGAAATCGAAGAGGCGTTTTCTTTCTCAAAAGCAAGGCTGCTCAAATACCACGAGGGTCGATTTCAGAAATCAAAGAGGCGTTTGCTTTCTCAAAAGCTGGGCTGCGCAAAGACCACGAAGGCCGATCTCAGAAATCGAAGAGGCGCTTGCTTTCTCAAAAGCTGGGCTGCTCAGAGACCACGAGGGCCGATCTCAGAAATCGAAGAGGCACCTACTTTTCCAGCCTTGTCAGCACCTGTCACACGCACACTCAGCTTTGCGGAAATTATGGGCATTCGGTCGAAGACTTCTGGTGAAGTAGAAAGCACATGAGTCTTACTGTTCAATCACCCACTTCCCACACGCAACAGTAGCTCATGGGTACCACATATAACTTTGCCAAAGTTCTCTGCCAAAGTTGAACACGTGAAGCTTGCAGCTCCTACTACATCGCTCTGACCAAGAAGGGTAAAAGAATAGCAAAGAAACAACACTAACAAAGTTTAGACACATAAATTTTGAAGGTCTAGCTACCATATTATTACCCACAAGGGTAAAGGAACAGTACCACTGCTGGATAATTGGAAAGTCTCTGTGTGTCAACCTCTGTGCTTCGTGGCAAGGTAGACTAGCAAACATGCCCAACCTTTAATCACATTCGAGAAAACACTCCCAACAAGATTGCTTGCTCCAAAATCGAAGAGGCACCGTCCTCCGAATCTCGAGAGCCAGACTCCCAACATGACTACTTTCTCAAAAATCGAAGAGGGTAAAGGAACAGTACCATTGCTGGATAATTGGAAAGTCCCTATGTGTCAACCTCTGTGCTTCGTGGCAAGGTAGACTAGCAAACATGCCCAACCTTTACTCACATTCGAGAAAACACTCCCAACAAGATTGCTTGCTCCAAAATCGAAGAGGCACCGCCCTCTGAATCTCGAGAGCCAGACTCCCAACATGATTACTTTCTCAAAAATCGAAGAGATACCGCTCTCCGAATCTCGAGAGCCAGACCCCCAGCATGATTGCTTTCTCAAAAATCGAAGAGGCATCGTTCTCCGAATCTCGAGAGCCAGATCCCCGATAGGATTGCTTGTTCGAAAACCGAAGAGGCAACACTTTCCCAACTTCAAGAGCCGGATCTCCTTGGATAAAGCTGTCTGTAATCTTCACACGCAACATCAGCTTTCCAGATACCACAAACCACTTTTTCAAAGTGCTCTGACAGCGTTAAAACATGTGAAGCTGACAGCTCCCACTACCGTGCTATGACCAAGTAGGGTAAAGGAATAACATTACTACTTGTTGTTAAGGAGACTTCTATATATGTCGACCTCCATCCCCAACGGACAGGCAGACCTGCAAAAATGCTCAACCCTTCCTCATATCTGAGAGGGCACTCCCAACGAAGCCTTTCGAAATATTCAGCTTTCTTTCCCCCCGATAATACCTCTGCAAACAAGCTATACTAGAGCAAGAATATCTCATATCATCAGGGTTAAAAGCAAGAGTATCCCATATCATGCTTTTTCCCTGTCTTTTCCTTTGACGTTGTTCTTACCTGCAAGACAAGGAGAAAGAGAGCAATCAGTCAGTACTTGGAATCAAGCTTCCAGCCAGGAACTGACTGCCTGGAACCCCTTACCTGATTACTTACCTGACATTGCTCTCGAGTACTCATCTTCAACATCTTATGCTTCCAGGGAAGATACCGCATCTGCCTGAGGAACAGATAGGGCAAGGGAGAAGGATACAAGGAAGCATGTGGAGACAAGCGTAACAGCACACGTGCCGATACATCCATTACTCTGTCAAAGCAAAAGTATCCCATATCAGCAGGGTCGAACGTACTCTAGATTTGATGGACTTGTTTTGACCCTCAAATTCTTCAGTCGGCCTTATACTCTGGAGGAAACCAGAAAACCCTCCAGCTCAGTTCAAGAATAAGCCTGTGGAAAGTTACTTCTTCAAAAGCAAAAGTATCCCATATCATCTCTTCTCATTTTCTTCTCTTTATCCTTCATGCTGCCTGCAAGATAGGGAGACTGTGAACAATCAGCCGGAGCTATGATTGCTTACCTTGTCTGTCACCTCTTTCAGCAGATCCCCTATCTCGGCGACTTGGGGGACTCCTACTACATGGTTTGTATCGCGCTTGACCAAGCCTGAAACTACAAGTAAGCTTCAAGTGAAATTGATACATTACCTTGTGCATCTCCACCAGTTAAAGATACCACCCCTGGATGGAGGAAGAGTACTTCCAGAGAAGATGCCCCATCTACCTATGAGACAGATAAGGCACGTTAAGACGATACCACACTCCGATACTTAGAAGTTTCATGATTACGAGATCATTCTCCCACAATATTTCCTAATGTCATTTGTACTAAATCATTCACTTGTACTCACTAAAGGAGAGCTTGAACCTATGTACTTGTGTAAACCCTTCACAATTAATGAGAACTCCTCTATTCCGTGGACGTAGCCAATCTGGGTGAACCACGTACATCTTGTGTTCGCTTTCCTATCTATATCCATTTATATACTTATCCATACTAATGACCGGAGCAATCTAGCGAAGATCACAAAAAGCGACCGTTTTCGCTACCTAAGATCTATCGTGCAAGAGAACGGAGAATTAGATGGAGATCTCAACCATAGAATACAAGCTGGATGGATGAAGTGTAAGAGTGCATCCGGCGTGTTGTGTGACCGTCATAGGTCACTAAAGCTCAAGGGAAAATTTTATAGGACGGCAATAAGGCCAGCGATGTTGTATGGCACAGAATGTTGGGCGGTGAAGCATCAACACGTACAAAAAATGGGTGTGGCGGAGATGAGGATGCTTCGTGGGATGTGTGGGCACACGAGAAAGGATAAGATTGGGAATGAGGATATCCGAGGTAAAGTAGGAGTAGCCGAAATTGAAGGAAAGATGAGAGAAAATCGGTTCCGGTGATTTGGACATGTGCAAAGAAGGCCTACTGACGCTCCGGTTCGAAGATGTCACTACTGGACAGAGGTTCAGGGCCGAAGGGGTAGAGGAAGACCTAGGAAAACTTTGGAAGAGACTCTAAGAAAAGACTTAGAGTACTTGGATCTAACGGAGGACATGACACAAAACCGAGCGCAATGGCGTTCTAGGATTCATATAGCCGACCCCACTTAGTGGGAAAAGGCTTTGTTGTTGTTGTTGTTGTTGCCTAGCATTGGGTTACACTGCAAGAAGCACCATCATGGCCGACGCACTGCTTAAAATTATGCAAATGGCAATTGCGTCACCAAAATTTGGAGGAGAAATGACAGAAGCAGCAGAAGCAGAACCTGAAAATGAAGACGGATAATTGTTACCTGCATCCATGGTACAGGAAAGTCTGGAAGAAGGATCTTCATTTCTCAATGTATGTCCGGGAAATGAAATTCCAACTGGTTCAGCTATCAATATGAGGGATCTTGGATGGATATCAAGCTTCCTCCAAACTGGTTTGATGCAGATTTCTTGGGCTTTGCTCTATCTTTTGTTCTTGCATTTGACAACTACACAGTTAAAGAGGCTTTGGAGTTTGGATGGACACACAATTTCAAAACCAGCAACGGTGAAAGCCTTGAATTCCATGATAATTTGCATGGTCCATTTTTTAGTAGTCGAACCAACTATGGAGAAGGTAATTTCAATTCAGATCATGTGTTTGTGTGGTATAATCGATTCAACCTTTTACAGGGATCAAAATGCTCATCCACTGCTTTTTGTCATACTGTCACTGAGGCATCTGTTAAGTTCTACCAAATAGATCCTTCCAACAAACCTGTTAGCTCCTCCGAAATGAAGGTGACAAAGTGTGGGGTATGCCTGTTATATGCCAAAGATGCTGAGAAACTTGATGTGAAGTTTAGGGAACTGATTAAGTTGGTAAAAGATAAACAATGTCAAGGATGTTGTGGCGAGTCTGAAACAAGTGGAAGCGAAACTTTGACCACGTACAGGAACAAGAAGATGAAAAAAGATCAAATATGTATGTAGTATTTGACTCTTTGTAGACAACAAGATATGCAGTGGATACTCTTGCTTGCTGGTTTTGTATATGAACTCTCCCCTTGTTGGAAGCTGTTTAATGATTTCAACGTCTTTCGAGTGAAAACATAAAAACATGCAGAAACTGAATCAGCAGATAAGGCATATAGTAATCGTATAATATGGTCTCTTTAAGGTTTAACATCGGATCAACCGCCTCATAAAGTGATCGAATATTATGATCGCTCTTACACTGCTCATGTGCATATAGTACATAGTTGTTCGTCATAAAACTCAATGTACTTGCAACTTTGAATTGTGTCGTCTAAGTGTGGTTGTGAGTGCACTGAACACTTTGGCAATGCTTTTGCTCTGTCTTTTCAAGTTTTATGCACTTCTGATCAAGTTAGGCTTAGGCCAAAATAGATAAAAAGCAGAGAGTTTTCTCCCTGAAAATGGTGGAGAGGGCATATATAGCAGAACAAGAACCTTAAACCAATGCAATTATAAAAGTACCTCACGAATTTAAAATTGTAACATGACGATTTTACATTTGTATGTCGAAGAAAAGCAGGTCCAAAAGTTAACTAAAGCATAACTCATATATGTAATAATAATGTTCATTACAGTACACAAAAACAGATAATTACAGAAGGGTACTGGCCATATATTGATACACTCTCACCTTTTTTTCAGGTCATCTCAATCATCTCTCGAGCAACAATAAGTTCGCCTTTACAGTACGATCACCATTGTCTGTAGGCATCATCATCCCATCTTCGATTGTGAAGTTAAATTTCTCTCCAATGGCCCTTAGAAGCTGGTATACGTCCAACATAGTAGGCCTCTCCCTTGGTCTTCAGGGGCTTTAGAAATGTGGATAACTCTCTTAGCGGTCACCAACTCAAGAATTAACAGTTCCGAAGCTGTGAACATCTCCCTTTGTTGGGCCTTCTGTTTTTTCTCGAGCTCTGATCATTGTTGAATTTATTAATATACTTCGATTGTGAAAATTTTCTCTTATAATTTACAAATTTTAGGGACAAATGAGACCTGGGTAGGGAGGCGAAACTAGTTATCAGGTCAGAGAGACGCCTGGCCCAATTGATCATGTGCGTATCTTCAAGGGGCACAGTTTTGCTATCATACTGGAAAGAAATATTTTAGCGTGACAGCCACACTTAACGCAGTATTATTAATCCTCATGTTATAATATGAAAAGAAAATAAGTTAACAACATTTCATGAAATTAGAATACAGTGTTGCTGGCTACCTCAGCTTAAATCCTTGATAAAAGACCCACAAACTGCGCACACTGGGAGCTCTTGGAAGGAAAAAACAGAAAGACAAAGGAAAAGCAAATCCAAAACCAGCTGCTGCTGTTATCACAACACTGTGCGACTTCAAAACCTTAACTAGACCAATGGACGTCTTCACTTGAGAAGACCGGCAAGGCGTCAGCATGCCCCCGCAGAGTCCAGTATTGTTCGTTGTGATAAAAACAGTAGCATTACCAAAGTCTGGGACTTGACCAGACAGAAGATTGTTGGCCACGGTAAATCTTGTAAGCCTAGAGAGCTGGCTAAGCTGTGGAGGAATTTTACCCGTAAACTTATTGTTATCAAGCATGAGCACATTCATATAGGTACAATTGGAAAGATTTGCTGGGATTGACCCGGAGAAGCTGTTGGATGAGAGATCAAGATAAGTAAGGAACGGAAGGAATCTACCAATATCAGTAGGAAGAGGTCCGTTAAGCATGTTGCTTGAAAGATCTAGGCCTGTTAAGCTTGTGCAGTTTGCTACACCCCGAGGAAACTGGCCCTTGAGTCCCAAATCCGAAAGCTTGATATTTAAAACTTTGCTCTCGTGAGGGTGCCAGCACTCGATTCCCAGAAAGTTACAGATGAAACCTTCGGTCTTGTTTTTGAAATCCCATGAAGAGTTTAAGTAGCCTAAAGGGTCGTTAAGCGAGTCTTTAATACCTTTTAAGCAATTGATATCGCTCTCGACAGCAAAGCAGAAGCTACAACTAAGCAATAACCAGAACACAACACAAACAAAAATTCCAAGATGTTGTACATGACTGAAGAGCGTATGAATTAAGAAAGCCATGCATGCATCAAAATATAGCCTAAAGATTTTGTTATGTGATCAACGAAGCTGATGATCAGAGCAAAACGAAAGATAGTACTGAAGCTTCTGAAATTATCTATCTTTTTATAACACTTACTAGATAAAAGAACCCAGAGAAGGGGTTGTTGAAATTTCAATCGAAGAGAAAATGCACATTGAAAAAAGAAAAAGTTGAACACGCTTTAGTCCTAGTCTTTGTACTGAGAGATATACAAAAGACTCTAATGGCCAACACGTAAATTAAATGCAAGAGTGCTTTATACGTTCGTTTGGTGTCATTGTTTTCTTCTGGTAAAAAAATCCGACTGGTTTCCTGGCAAGTGAGGAAAGGAGAAGAAATCTAACACAAACCATGGAGCTAGTGGTTTCGAAAATATGGGTGTGTTTGTATGGAATAAGTTTGATAGGGTGATGGAGGCAGGAGAAGATCATCAGGTCATTTTAAAGGCCATTCATCTTGTCACGCTGAGAGGAGATTCTTACATGTCACTAGAAGTATATCCCCATCACCTACCTAAGTTATCATGCCCGTCATGTAATGAGTGAGAAAATTTAATCAGGAATATGTGTTCGGTTACAACCAAGTTTTTCTCCAAGATTAAGGACGACTTGGACTGCATAGTTATAGACTCTTCAAAGTGCTTGACTGCCCTCGATCTAGTCTTTCCTTTATTTTATAGCAAAATCAAAGGAAATTCAAGAAATAGAAACAAACGAGTGAGCATTTGAGGAAAAAGGGTATACATAAATCAATTTTATTTGATTTAACAAAACTAGTCACTGGCAAGCGCTAAAAAATCTGATAACTTGTAATCTCATGTATTCAAAAGTACGACTGGACAAAGACTTTATAGTTGGTGTACTTATCAGTATGTTGAGTCAAAAGAATTAATAGTCTCATTAGCATTACTCTTATCATACAATAGTCATCATACGACTCAATGCCCTCGACCCAATTTGAGTTGTGTCAAGTGTTGTTGTGTGCACAGTGAACAATTTGGCTATGCTTTTGCGCGTTCTCTCTCTCTCTCTCTCTCTCTCTCTCTCTCTCTCTCTCTCTCTCCAACTTTCATTTAATTGGGTCAAAACAGCCCAAAAGCAAAGTTTTTTCTCTGAAAATGGTGCTTAGAGGACTTGGCAGAAGAAGAGCTTGAGCAAAGATTGGCGACGGTTAACAGATTTTAACCGTTTCTGTTTATGCACATTTCCGAACTTAATTAGTTAATGATGTGTACATGCACAAACTCTCATGTAATTAGGAGCCATGCACTTCCGTGAATCGTCGATGCCTTATTCGATCACGCCAAGTACATCACTTGATAAGGAATGAATGGAGTACATGACCATATAAGGAATGCACGGAGCTGTGATAGGTCATACTGAAAGGAAAAAGGAAAAGGAAAAGGAAAGAACAAAACCCACGAGATCGAGCTCGCAGATCTTAGCGGGTAGTTTTGAGTCTGACTCGACGTCATGTACTCAACAACATACACTTACAAAACCATCCAATTGGCCTAAAATTCGGTAGATAATTTTTTTATCAAAGCGGGTAGGGGAGTTTAACTTGGGACCTCTTCCAACACTGAAAAGAGAGTACCACGAGACCAATAGCTAGTCGGTAAAATTTCGCATCTGTATATCAGAGCTCAAGATCATATTACCTAACTGAAACCGCATTACCACAAAACTCTAGCATTAACTAGTTAAGTAGACCAAATTTAAAGAAGAAAAGGGGACAAATTCAAACGCTAGAAACAGAAAATGAACCCAATACCATGACCGATTATGTGACCTCTCTAACATTAGTCGCGGGTATATAGTAGTAATTTGTCATACTACACAAAGCACTCAACAGCTCTGGCAATACACGACGCAGTAAACACTTCAGCAATGCGTCTGAGTTCTCATTTCAACTTCTATTTACTTTCGTTCCAAGTTTCCCATCAACTTAGGTTTTGGTAAAAAACAGTCGAGAAACAAAATTATCTGAAAATGGTGCTGAAAAGCAGATAATTAGATGTGGCAGGGACGAAAAAGAGATTAAAACACAAAAGAGAATGAAGAACAGAATCTTGGTGTCGTCTTCCTTCTATAGGAAAGAATACATTCAATACAAATGCAACTACACACCTCACAAATTTACTGAAAGGTTGTTCTAATGAAGAATTTTAAACAAGTTGCGTTATAAGGGACTCGCATTACACATTAAAAGCTTCTAACATGACGATTATACATTTGTATGTCGAAGAAAGCAGGTCCAAACGTTAACTAAAGCATAACCATATATGTAAATAATGCTTATTGCAGTACACAAAAACAGATAATTACATAAGGGTACTGGCCATATACTAATATACTCTTACCTTTTTCAGGTCATCTCAATCATCTCTCGAGCAACAATAAGTTCGCCATTACCATCACCATCACCATTGTCTGTTGGCATCAGCATGTCGTCTTCGATTGTGAAGTTATATTTCTCCCCTATGGCCCTTAGAAGCTGGTACACTTCAAACATAGTAGGCCTCTCCTTAGCAATAGGCCCCACACAGTTGCACGCAACTTTAAGAAACTGGAAAAGCTCCTCATTCACACCCTTCCCAACCAAAGATTTGTCGAGCGCATCCTGGAGTTGAGATTTGCCTGACAGCTGTGTAATCCATTCCACCAAATTTCCCTTGAAGTCTTCAGGGGCTTTAGAAATGTGGGTAGCTCTCTCACCGGTCACCAACTCAAGAAGTACAGTTCCGAAACTGTAAACATCTCCCTTTGGAGTGGCCACTAGAGTTCGTG
The DNA here is from genome assembly GCF_916048215.2 of Malus sylvestris. Lineage (NCBI taxonomy): Eukaryota > Viridiplantae > Streptophyta > Magnoliopsida > Rosales > Rosaceae > Malus > Malus sylvestris. The sequence continues at coordinate 27,610,780 of NC_062264.1, forward strand.
TATACTCAGGAGCAACATATCCGAGATCCCCAAACTCCCCATTCACAAACGTACTCAAATGTGTATCAATTGGATTCATGAGCCTAGCTAGTCCAAATTCAGATATTCTGGGCTCAAAATCTGCATCCAGTAAGATGCATTTGGAGCTTATGTTCCGGTGGATAATTCGAGGATTGCAGTTATGGTGGAGCCATGCTAATCCTCTGGCTGCCCCTATCCCAATTTTTAGCCTAGTTGGCCAGTCCATAATCTTTGCACCTTCAGCATCTGCAGGATGTAGCTGATCGTGGAGGGTACCATTAGGCATGTACCTATAGACCAAAAGTCTTTCCCTCTTTGCTGTGCAAAACCCTAAAAGAGGAACCAAATTACGGTGCCCTATATTTCCCAAAGTAGCCATCTCAGACAGAAATTCTTTCTCAGAATGTTGAGATTCCTGCAACCTCTTGACCATAAGTGGAGTGCCATCATCGAGCACTGCTTTGTACATCGTTCCAGTTCTTCCTGTCCCAATGATATTATCTTTGCAGAAACTGTTGCTGGCCCTCATGAGATCACTCAGCTTCATTTTAGAAATCGACTTCTCAAACATGGAAACCTGGAGGAAACTAGCTTCATTAGAATGCAATACGATACAAAATTTCAAACTACCAAAAAAAGGAAACATAAATTTGAGTATTTAAAATCAATAAAACATAGAGAGAAAGAAAGAGAAACAGAACCAATAAAATTATCATTATATGTACATATTAATTTGTTTCTAAAAAAATTATGCTCTGTAATAGCTTACCTTGATGGCTTTCGTTTTCTTCAAACTCTTAGCCCACTTGTTCCCTTCAGGGTCCTCTTCCTTCTTCCTTGCAGACACTCTACGCACAAAGAACAACAAGGAAATAACCACAATTAGTGCTGCAAACGTTGCACCACCAACACCAGCTGCCACAATAATTACACTGTTAGACTTCTTTTTAACTCCCCGGCACAGATCAAGAGGCTTCCCACAAAGTCCAGCATTGTTTGCGTAACTTTCTAGTGTAACTGCACTATTGTTACCAAAGTTTGGGACTTGGCCAGACAGCTGATTGTTTGCCACGCTAAATGATTTAATCCTACCGAGCTGACCAAGCTGTAGAGGGATGCTACCGTTCAACTGGTTGCTGTCAAGCTTAAGCACATTCAAATAGCTACAATTGGAAAGATTCGTTGGGATATGCCCTGAGAAGCTGTTAGATGAAAGATCAAGAGTTGTAATGAACGAAATAATTCTACCAATATCTTCAGGAAGAGGTCCACTGAGCTTGTTGCTCGAAAGATCTAATCCTGTTAAGCTTGTGCAATTTGCTACACTCCGAGGAAACGGGCCCTTGAGTCCCAAATCCGAAAGCTTGATATTTAAAACTTTGCTTTCATGAGGGTGCCAACACTCGATTCCCAGAAAGTTACAGATGAAACCTTCGGTCTTATTGTTGAAATCCCATGATGAGTTTAAGTAGCCTAAAGGATCCTGAAGCGATGCTTTTAGACTTTTCAAGCAGTTTATATCACTCTCAACAGCAAAGCTGAAACTACAACTAAGCAATAACCAGACCACACCACCAAAGAAAATACCAGGATCTCGTCCATTCAACAACATATACATCGAAAAAGCCATCAAAAATCGCCTAAATTCGCTATTTATTGTTACCAGAGCTCAATATACTGAATCCACACCACAGCATTAGTAACACCAAGCCCTGAAAAAAATTCAAAAGCAACAAGAAATGAACCCAAATCAAACCAACAAACACTCAAGTTTTACAAATTTCGCATAACTAACACCAAATTTGGAAATAAATTATGAAAATAGCACAGGAAACAAAACCCAATTCATCATCTCTCTACCAAAAGGTGCAAATACAGTTGTAAAAAGAAACAATTTAATTGATGAAAATGCAAATTCAAATTTCACAAAATACAAACTAGAACAAACACACAGAAAGTTCAAAGGTCTTACTTGATCCAATTGAGTTGACCCAAGTCTCCAGAAACACAAACGCATACAGATATATATATACATACAAAAATCCAGCTAAAAGTTTAAAGCTTTGGGAAAATTTCAAAAAACCCACCTGAGATTATTCACTTGCAGAAAACACAGATGAATAGAAGAGCCCAGAGAGGGGTTCTTGAATCCACAAAGCTTCCTTCTTTTTCCACAAAGACGAAGACTTCCAGAGTCAACAAAAAAGCTAGTGCACCATACGATTTATATAAATAAATACTCAATAATTTTTTGGGGAAATTGGAAAAGGGTGTGTGAATGGGGGGTGGATTTAGCAGGAAAAAGGAAAACAAGGTTTGGATGGGACGGGATTTGAGAAGAAAAGAGAGGAAATGAGAGAGGGTCGACGGGTTAAAGAAGGCACGGCCATCTTTGTCAAACTTAGCGACGACTTGGGGACTGCTGCAGTGCTTTTGGCTCAGTGGATTCTTGACCTTGAGAGAGCGTTTCACTGCTATTTACTGTTTAAAAGTGTGTTGCTATTGGTTTATAGACCGTTAACAGTATGAAAAGCTTCGGCCTTTTCTGTGAGTTTGCGTTCAACCACTCCTTTTTCTCCATGGATAAAACTATGGAACAACGCGTCTTCATCGATTTACGCTCAACGTTATTGAGTTAGAAGTTAAAAACCAAATTTAATTAAGCTTTTTCGTATTTAGAGAATGAGTTTCTGAGGAAGCTCAAACGCAATTGCGATTCGCTAGACCTTATCATTCAGAGGGTCACTATCATAAGGATGCGAACTTTGTAACTTAAAAGACAAACGTCATTCAACCAAAAATATCGCAGTGGAGCATTTCATGAAACTAATATAAGTATTAATGAACAGACATATGTATTATAAGATGGGATGTGATATCCATATACCTCTTTTTACTTCTCTTACACCCCTTATTAATTTGGGAACTTTAACGAAAAGCACCCGGTACTGTTCACTTTAACGAAAAATCATATTTTTACACTAAAAAGTCAATCCTGGTACTATTCACTTTACCCTTTATTTTGTCTTTATCATTAAAACTCAAAGTTTTCAAGCCATTTTCATTAGTTTTCCTTATTAATTTCTGTTCTTCGATCTTCTTCAATTCATCCGATCCAACGGCCAAAAATTAAAAAAATGTGAGAGAAGTAAAAAAAGATGTATGAATATCACATCATTATAAAATAAGTAACAACACATGTCGAAGTGACGATGACAGCAAAAAAAGGTTATTCATTAGATTTATTACAAATAGGTTCATCTGATTCAAAAGTAATTTCCTTTTTACTGCACTAAGATTCACAAAGTAAAGTTTGCTAGTTTTTTGTTTTTTAAGGAGTAATGTTTGAAACCTTGAACTTGAATGAGTTGCTACTTGTTAGAAGTGAATGCAATTTATGGTTGAGTGAGGGCAGTTCCACATTTCCTACGGCAACCATTTCCACAGCTAACATTTTTGTACTTTTTATGAAAGATATCTGTTTCCTTCATCTCTTTGTATTCATGAAGTGGAACAAACGCATGTTATGAAATTAATTTCAGCTTGGACATAATTTCTTTTGTGTTTTATTTATTAACAATTATCGTCCAAGAAATTCTAACTTAGAAATTTCCGTCAACATTGCGAATATTAGGTTGCTGGACCAAATAATTATATGTAGGACATATTACCTTTTGTTAGCTAATCTTGAACAATTAATACTTTTAATATAAGGAAAACTAATAAAAATAGCTTGAAAATTTTGAGTTTTAATGATAAGGACAAAATAAAGGGTAAAGTGAATAGCACCAGGATTGATTTTTTAGTGTAAAAATATGATTTTTCGTTAAAGTGAACAGTACCACGAGCTTTTCGTTAAAACTCTCTTTAATATAACTTTTTTGTTTTGGGACAAAACTCTAATTAGATCAAGTTTTAAGGACCAGTATTCCAATTTCTCTTAAAACAAATATTTAATTTGGTTACACATATTTATAGGTTTAACATTTGCGATAAGCTTGTAGCTTTAATGGTTCAGAACATTTATTGTGCACTCCAAGTCTAGGTTTTATTTCCCATATTGCTTATATGTAAAAAAAAAAAAAAGATCAACTTTATTTCATTAAGAATTTGGTGTGATAGAAAGCCAACGTGACTTGCATGCCATACTTAATGAAAAAGAAAAGGCCATTCCTCATGTTTTATTTATTTATTTTTTGCCAATGCTTCCCTCTTGTTTAAAGGTAGAGTTTTCTCAAAAGTAAGATTATTCGTGGATTCTATGTTATCTTTATTTTTTACATAATGTTTTATAATGTTAGCATGGAATATGATGTTAAATTGTGAGATGACAAAGAATTCATAAAATGTCTCATTTTGAGGGAATTTCTTTGGCATTTCTCGTAAAGGTATCAACCTCATGCTCATTGATGGTTAACTACATTTCTACAATTAGTTGCTCTTGCCATTAATCCTCAACAGATATTAATAGCGTTTACCCACACAAATGACCCATTGAAGCATGAGAAATTCGGAATTTATTGGATGAGTATTTTCAAACAACAACATTTATTATGTTCATGTCTCTCCTTATAGGGAATGCGCAATAAAATTCAATGCGATGAACCGTTGAGGAAATGAAATAAAACAATTTTGTTCTCCTAGACTCTGTAGGAGGTTATTTGACTTTTGGGATAGTTTAGTTGCAATCTTTGGTCCTTATCTGGTATAGGCTTAAACATTAGAGGATCTCCAAATGAGATGTCAAATATAATATTTCAAAATTTTATTTGATGGCTAATGTGTCAAATTGAATACAAGTGCTAAATTTTCTTCTTTTCCAATGAATGTGTCAAATATTTATTTTATTATTTTGTTGGGCCTAGAGTTACATTAACTATTAAAAATTAATCAAAATTAGTTTAATTTTTATTCTATTGGTTGTTAATGGGACTCATGCATTAAAAATTAAATAAAATATATTTGACTCCTTTTTGTTTGCCATAAAAACAAAGCACCTAGAAAGCAAAAAGTCAAATGACTCACATGTCATATCATATATGGCATATCCATTGGAGAACACTTAAATGTCTTTTAATCCTATTTAGCATATTTGACATCTCTTTTGGAGATGGTCTTATACATTTTAAGTTCTTTTTTTTTTCTGAAAACTCTAACATGCCAAAAAGAATTATTCGTAGCAATAAAACCATCTCTTAAAAGTCATATTGAAATGCCCGAAGGCAAATCTAAAGAATCTCATAAATCAACTTTGTGATATACTCAACTAGGGGTATCATAGTAGCCCTAAGGCATAACCATATCGAAACGCCCGAAGGCAAATCTAAATAATCTCATAAACCAACTTTGTGATATACTCATCTAGGGGTATCATAGTAGCCCTAAGGCATAACCATCACCTGGAGGTGAAGCTGTACGACACTGGGTTAAGCCAGTGAAGAAACATGGTAGGCCCCATCATCAGAAGGTGAAGTTGTACGACTCTAGGTAGAGAAGAAAATATAACTATAAACATAACACACCGACACTAGCCGTGGCTAATGAAGCTGTCTGACACTGGTTTCGCTAGTGAAGCTGGGAGTATGTCATAAATATCCTCAACTGTGTCCTATAGCCATGGACGAATACATATTTAGGTTGTGTGTATGTGATGTATGATGACCCACTAGATAAAGATAGAAAACATATCTCAAAATCTCGTATCAAACTTAGGATCCAAATCTCATAAATCCAAAATAAATCATTTTGGTAAATCCGTAGTATTTCATACACGAAAATCCAATAATTCATGACATAAAACGTAAAATCATGGAATCATGCTTTTCGTGAATGCAAGCCTAGCATTTAGTAAAAACCATGCAATTAAAGAAGGGGTCTACTCACTGATATTTGCTAGGCTACAGTGGTCCGGACTAGAAAAACTGGAGTCTCCGATAGTAATCGTACATAAGTATAATAGAAGCCCATTAGTAAAAACTCAATTAAAACGTTTAAATTTGGAGAAACGAACGATGGACCCAAAAAGTCAACCGAGACACCGAGCCGGTTAACTACACTAAAACTTCAAAATCTCACTCAACGGATGTCAAAAATGAACTCGGGGCGTCGAAATTAGCCTAGGAACGTTTTCGGGAAAATTTCATAAAATTCAACACAAGGAATATTCCAAAGAATATTTCAAGGAATATACCAAGAATATTCCAGATCCATTTGGGAATTGAGCCAGGCTAGATCCTAGGTTGGATCTAGCCCATGAATCTGGGCTTGGGCCAGTTTCACTAGTTGGGCTGGAACAATGGCCTAAAGGTTTGGGCCGAAATGGATTTGTTTTTTAGTGCAAGTCGGGTCGACCCGGTTGGGCTCGCCGGTCGCCAGACGCAACGAAAAAGAAGGCCTGATTTTGGCCGGAGAATTCCCAAGCTCTGATTAGTTTCAAAACTTAACCATTTTCTACGATTCAAAAGGCAAAAATGAAATTAAGAACGCCAAGAACAAGAATATACCAATATGGTCCCCCGCCGTGGCCAAAGTAGGTCGGAAATGGCCTACAAACATCTCAGCTTCACCGGAATATGGGAAATAACTTCCACGAGTTATATCTATACCATTTCATCGTTAAAACACATAAGGAACTCAAAACTCACACCAAAAAGTTAATAAAAAAGGGTTTTGAGCGTTATTGATCCTTACCCAAATCGGAATAAAGTCGTGAATTCGTCGAGCATCCCATTCGATGTCGGAGTTAATCAATCCGAGGATTTTCCACAATTTAGTCATTAGTTATAGATTCGAGGATAGAGATAGGACGAGGTGGAGGGTTGGGTTGTGGTAGCAGTGCTCGCCGGAGTGGTGAGGCACGGTCTCTGGGTCTCGACATCGGTGTTACAGAGAAGGGAGCTGAGAGAGATGGAAGAAGAGTCACGAGAGAGGGAGAAGGAATGCCCACAATGGTGGTGGTGTGTGGTGCTTGCCAGAGAAAATGGCGAGCAGGTGTCTAGTGTGCGTGCTCGGGGATGAGAGTGACAAAGAGATGAGGGAAAAAGTTCGAGACAGTCCGAGAGTATTAGGGAAGAGATAAGGGAAAAAAAGAGGTGGGTGTGGGTCCCACATGGAACAAAACAAATTAATAATATAATAATATCAAATAATATAAAACAATAACTTCAAAAATTAAACAAATCTTTCGGATTGGTAAACCCGTAATATTCGGGGACGAGTCGTTACAACAATTCACCAATATCATCAAGCACTCAGATTCTTTCAAAACAACCGTTTTTATCTTGATATTTTTGCAGCCCTGATAACATGAACATTCACCATAATACATGACCCAACTTTACGTTTTTTGAATTTTAGATTATACATAAATTGTGTATGCATTATATCCATAATTGTTGAATTATGTGAATTTAATATTGCCATGAATTGCATCAAATATATGTCCATGCATTAAAAAATTTTGGGTTTCTTCGAACCCAAACCCGCAAGCCGAGACCATGGAGCCCCCATAGTTCACAAACCCAGAACCCAACGCCATCACCAACGTCACCACTGATTTTCTGACAAAAGCATGGCCTGCAGCCATTCCCAATGACCTGAAGTCGTCTTCGTCAAAATCGTGGCCGAGTGAAACACCAAAGCCAAAAGAGCTGGTGTTTTGGACTAGAAGAACATCATAGTCGTGTGCTGGGTGTGCTCGCCTGGAAGAACAACGAACTTGTTGCTTCTGGCGGCGGTTTGGGGTTATGGTGTCTGCAGAACCTCTTCTTAAGTGATAGAGAGTGAAATCTTGACGTCGACGAACCAAGAATATTCCAAGAACATTCCAGAGAATATTTCATTCGGGTCGGGTTAACAGGTCACTGGTTGGTAAATGGGTCAGATTTGGTTGGGTTGGGCCGAGTCACTAGATTGGGCTGGGTTAGGCCAAGTCACTAGATTGGGCTGGGTTGGGCCAAGTCACTAGATTGGGTTGGGTTAGACTGAGTTAAACTGGGTTGGGTTGAGTTGGATCCGGTTTTGATCTGGATTTTCAGTTGTGGGTCGGGTCAACCCTATTGGGCTTGCGGGTCATCAGACCCAACAAAAGGGAAGGTCGAATTTTTGGCCGGGAAACTTTCCTGCCTCCAATTTGGTTCAACCTTAACTAAACCTAGCCTATAATATATGGAATTGAAGCTTAAGAATAGAGGAAATGAAATATACCAGCACGAGGTCCTGTCGTGGCCGAAGTTGGCTGGAAAATGGCTCAAAAGCCGTCGGGTTTCTCGCTGAAAACTAGGGAATTCCCCCCGCGTTGATTCTCACGTCAAAATGTCACCAAAACAACTCAAAATTGCCCTAATCGTACTCTAAAACGTGATCCAATAAGGTTTAAAGAGTTTTCAAAGCTTACCCTCAACGAAAACGGCAAGAAATCGTTGGAGAATTTCTTAAATAGTGGCAGTGCCACTATGCATAGAGAGAGGAATCGTCCTGGGCTTGGAGTTAGTGGGTCTAACTTTAATCGGTGGGGAAAGGTTAGTGAAGGTGGTGGTGCGGTGGTCGCCAAAGTGAGGAGGCCAAAGGCACCTCGGTGGTTCTCGGTGAATAGAGAATGAGGAAGAAAGTTGAAGGTGAGGGGTGAGAGAAAGTGTGAATGAGAGATGCATGAGAGATATAATGAAGAGAGAGAGGGGGTTGAGAGAGTTTTGGGAGACACGGTGAAAGAGTTTGAGGGTATGAGAGAGATGAGCTCTAAAGAGAGCTCGAGAAAGATTCCAAAGAGCTCAGGAATGGGACACATGGCGTAGAAAGAGAGGATATTTTGGGTGAGGTGTGGGCCCAACAGGCCAGAAATATTAATATAATATTTTAAATATTTGATTAAACATTTAAAATAATATTAAATAATAATATAAAACAATAATAATAGTAATTTCAAAAAAACAAATCTTTTAGATTCGTAAACCCGTAATATTTGGGGACAGGTCGTTATAGTACAATAATAATAGTAATTTCAAAAAAAACAAATCTTTCAAATAAACCCGTAATATTTGGGGATGGATCGTTACAGTAGGAACATATAAACCTGAAGTTCACAATTATTTCGAAACCTAAAGTTTCTAGAAACATGGCCTTGTTTGAAAACTTGAAGTTTTCCTTAAAAACATCACACATAAAGACCCGAAGCTTTTTCATGTAAATTTAAACCAATACATTTCTTTTAGAACCTGAATGTTTTACTCTTATGTGAATGGATTGATTTTTCTCCATTACATTAACCACATCTTGTCCATTTATTTTATGATAGGAATATGTCAAATTTGAACAAACTCGATTTTACCGCTTTGGAGGTTCTTAGACGGAACTACCTCAAGTGGGTCCAAGATGTGAAGCTCCACCTCACCGAAAAGAATTTGTGTCCCGCCATTGAAGATGAAACGAACAATTCAGTTGGGGAAGCTGATAAAGCCACTGCCATGATCTTTATCCGAAGACACATTCATGATGCACTGCAAACCGAGCACCTTGCTGAAGAGGATCCACAAGCACTTTGGGTCACTTTGGTTAATTGTTTTTATCACCAAAAGGACATCTTCTTGCCTAAAGCAAGATATGACTGGCAGCATTTGCGCTTCCAAGACTTTAAGTCTGTGAATGAATATAATTATGAAGTTTGTCGAATCCGATCATTTCTCAAGTTTTGTAACGAGACCTTGATCGAAGAGGATCTCCTGGAGAAGACCCATTCGACATTCTCTGCTACCAATATTGTCCTGCAAGAACAATATAGGGCTCAGAAGTTCATTAAGTTTTCAGATTTGATATATGTTCTACTTTTTGCCGAAAAGCAAAATCAGATATTGATGAAAAATCATCAAGCTCACCTTATTAGGGCAACTGTTGTGCCTGAAGCACACTATAGCATGAATTAACGCCTAAAATGCCAACATAGGTGTGGTAGGGCGGCAAGAAGCTACCCCGTCAAGGTCAACAGAGCCAAGGCCCATCTAAAGGAGGAAACCGAGCCCAAAAGCACCCTAACCTAGCTCTCAAAGCCCCAAACTTCAAGAATAAGGGCAAAGCACCTGAAACTATGGATGTGGACATGTGTTATCATTGTGGTTCAAAAGATCATTTGTCCCATGTTTGCCATGCTCCCCAGAAGGTTGTAGCTGAATATCATTCTCATCGTAAGAAGTTTGAGTCAAACTTTATGGAAATGGATGAACCAGAGAGTACCAAGATGGAGGTTTCGGACTTTCAGGAGGCTACCACCCCTATAGAAGATTAAAATCTTAGACATAAACTAATTCTTCATTGAAATTAGACATTGGGACCGAATTCCACCTATGGTGGCCGAACCCCCCTTGTGTTTTTGGTTAAATTTTTGCACAATTTTCCTTTATGTTTGGATTATTTGTTGGTGATTTGTTTTTTGGATATTACGTTTTTATAATTACCATCCTTGAATACTTAAATTATTTTGAATGGATATTTGTTTTTAGAACTTTTATGCATGTGACCGATTCAAATTAATTTTTATTCTAGGTATGACTAGTGGGAAAGTTAGTTGTTTGGCAGATAGTGCAACCATGCACACCATTTTACGTGAATACATCTATTTCAAAAATGCACCTCTGACAACCCTCTCAGCACCATCCAACCTGATTGAAGGATACGGTAAGACACATATAATGTTGTCCAATGATACAATCTTGACCATTGATAAGGCACTCTATTATCCACATTCCAGAAGAATGTTGTTAAGTTTCAAGGACATTAGAGATAATAATTACCATGCTGAAACCTCTGTAGAAAATGGAGTTGAATTTTTGTGCATAACTTCCTACGAATATAGCTAGAAGTGTATTCTAGAGATGATGGAGCGTATTCTAGAGATGATGGAGCGTATCACGAGTGGTCTGTATACTACGATCATATGCCCCATAGAAAGCCACTATGTGGCCGGCCCTACCTCTGGGACTGCACACAAAATTACATTTTAGCATGATCGTTTGGGACACCCTAAGAACAACGATGCACCGCATCCTTAAATCATCACTCGGGCATCCACTAGCCCGAAGTTTAGGTTCTGATGAGTAGATTTTATATTATATATTTTACCTTATTCTTAGTATATTTTGGTTAATATTTTGGAAGAATTTTGATACTTTGAACTGTATTTTCAATATAGGACTTTCGACTTTCTCTGAAGAAAAACAGGAGCAAATGGACGAATTTTGAAGTAATTCTAGTTGACGGATTTTCTTGAGTCACTTAACTTGATTTGGTCAAAATATCATATTTTTCCACCAAGTGGTTATTTTCTGGCAATAAAATAAAGGAGCGATGCGAGATGCTGGTATAGTGACATTTTGGGCTTAAATTGTGTTTTTGGAGCCCAAGATGACCTCGGATGGGTTCGTAGCCTTCTGGAGATGTGTTCTTAACGTCTTGATCTTCAAAACAAGCTATTATGGGCCGGAATTGGAGTATATCTGAGGCTAAAACGTGGCTGGAAAAGTACTTGGCAGATTCTCCTAATTTAATTAGGATTTTATTTTCTAAGATAGTTTATTATTTTTCTTAGTTTCCTAATTGGAATAAGAGACCTATATTTTAGGGGTTTTGCGGGGGCATCGCAGATATATTGCTTTGCCATTCTCACTTTTTGGCGACGCTTCCTTTATGCAACTTTGGAGACAGAGAGAATTGCGAGGGTTCTTGGAGATTTTCTACTTTAAGGTGTTTTCATTCATTTTATTCTTAATAATATTTTCTATGATTTTAATTATGAATATGCGTAACTAATTATGAATATGCGTAATTAATTATGATTTTAATTATGATAATGCTGGAGAATTCATATCTAAAACTTTTGATAACTATTACATGTCGGTTGGGGTTGACGTTAAACATCCAGTACCCCATGTTCACATCCAGAACGGCCTGATAGAGGCATTCATTAAGCGCTTACAAATGATTGCTCGATCGTTGGTCATACGTACCAAGCTCCTGATCGCTGGTTAGGGCCATGCAATATTGCACGCAGCCATGTTGGTCTGCCTGTTGCGACATAACCATATAGCGCTCTTTAGTTGGTTACTATATACAAACCCAACATATCGCATCTGCGCATTTTTTGTTATGTGGTCTATGTGCCAATTTCGCGACCCTTACGTACAAAAATAGGGCCTCAGTGAAGGATGAGAATCTATGTCGGACATGATTCTTCTTTAATTATTCATTACTTAGAACCTTTGACAGGCGAATTGTTTTCGCGGATTGTCACTTCTATGAGACAATCTTCCCATTGTTAAGATGAGATAAGAGTGTCAACATTCTTAATGAACGACGTAAATTATCATAGACGACTCCTACTTTGTCTCATTTAAATTCCCACACCGCTCAATCTGAAAATGAAGTGCAGAGCATATTAGATCTTCAGAGCATGCCAGATGCTTTCACCAATCTAGCATGAGTGACAAGATCACATATTCTAGTTGCAAATGTGCTTGCAAAGATGGATGTACCAAATGTACAATAGACTTCCCTCCTGGAGGCCCGGGACGCCAACCTTGGTGATCCACGTATATTAGCGGCTAGACAATCATTTCTCCCTACATACAGGCGTGGTAGACCAATTGGTTCAAAGGATTCACACCCTCGATAGAGGAAACCCATGACACATGCACCTGAAGAGCCTAATGTGAATCTGATTGTCACCTACTCATTTTATCCAACTCATGAGGAAATTCTAGATTACGGAAACGTCCTTGAATAGACGAATCCAACTCTTGAGAATTGAGAGATTTCAATCCATTATGCTAGCTTGGATGATGTTTGGTATAGAAATGAGATGATCATCGATTATGCATTAGCATATGCAGTAGTTACTGAGATCATGTTGAGCAATGACATTAAACCATGTTCCGTTGATGAATGTTGACGCAGAATCGATTGGTCAAACTGGAAACAAGCAATCCAAGTCGAACTCAATTCACTTACAAAACGTGAGGTGTTTAGACCTGTAACTTATACTCCTCCACATGTGAAGTTCGTTGGCTACAAGTGGGTTTTCGTTTGGAAATCTAATGAGAAGAACGAAATTGTGCATTACAAAGCTCGTCTTATTATGCAAGGCTTCTCATAACGTCCCGGGATTGACTATGACGAAATTTATTCACCCGTTAGGGACTTTTCGATACCTTATCAGTTTGGTAGTTTTCGAAAAACTGAGTATGCAGCTGATGGACGTAGTAACTGCGTATCTCTATGAAGATCTTGATACGAAAATCTATATGAAAGTTCCCGAAAAACTTACATTTACTGGATCAAATATTTCCAAACCCCAGAACACGCCCTCAATTCAGCTAAGACGTTCACTCTACGGTTTGAAACAATTCGGGAGAATATGGTATAACCATTTGAGTAAGTATTTGACTAGTCAGGATATGTGAACAATGAACTATACCATTATGTGTTTATTAATAAGTCGCATTCCGATTTTGCATTGTTGAAGTATATGTCAATGACATGAACCTCATCGAAATTCCTAAAGAGCTCGCGAGAACTGCCACACACCTTAAGTCAAAATTTGAGATGAAAGATCGAGGAAAGACTCGATATTGTCTCAGTCTCGAGATAGAGCACCGTTCAGATGGAATCTTAGTACATCAATCGAACTACACCCAGAAGGTGTTGCGTTGCTTTATTAGGATAAAGCGAAACCTTCAAGTACTCCTATGGTTGTTCGATCGCTAGATGCAAAACGAGATTCCTTTGGTCTTAAGAATGATGATGAAGAGATTTTGGAGCCTGAAGTTCCTTATCCAAGTGCGATAAACGCTTTATTGTACTTAGCTCAATGCACTAGATCGGACATCTCATTCCCTGTTAATTTTTTAGCAAGATACAGTAATGTACCAACGCGCAGACACTATACTGATGTTAAAGACATCTTCCGTTACCTTAAAGGTACTACGGATTTGGGCTTGTTTTATCCTTATGGATTCTTGAGTGATGCCGCACCCTCTATCTCGAGTCGATTATCGTCTTGTTGGTTATGCCGACGTAGGATACTTATTTGATCCGCACAAGGTGCGCTTTCAAACGGGTTATGTCTTTACCATTGGAGGCACCGCAAGTTCTTGGACGTTAACTAAATAGACTTGAGTTGCCACTTCGTCTAACCATGCTAAAATTCTCGCCCTTCATGAAGCAACTCGGGAATGCTTTTGGTTGAGAGCAGTTGTGGGCCATATTTGAAGCTCCTGCAATCTTTACCCCATCGTTGACAATCTATGAAGATAACGCAGCATGCATCGAACAGCTCAAGAAGGGTTACATCAAAGGAGACAACACAAAGCACATTGCGTCGAAGTTCTTTTTTTCACATTAACAACAAGAGCATCAGAAGATTGAAGTCACTCAAATCCATTCACAAGACAATCTAGCCAACCTATTCACCAAATCACTACCGAAGGCGACATTTCAAAAGCTTGTTCAAGGAATAGGTAAGCGTAAACTTTATGAGTTGTAACATTGCTAGTTCTCTTTGGAATTTTGTCAAACTCATGGGAGTATCCTGCAGTATACTTACTTGATCTTAATGTACTCTTTTTCCATACGATTAGGAGCATTTTCCCCACTGGGTTTTTGCTTCCTAATGAGGTTTTGACGAAGCACCCACCTTGGGTTGATCATATCTCTGATGACGTCTTGTAGACGTTTCATTTGACTTTGCATTACTCACGCATTTTTCCTTAGCCTATGGATTTTGTTTCTACTTTGGTTTTACCATAGTTATTAGGTTTTTGTGAGACTTACTTCCTTATGCAAGTTCCTACCTTATTTGAGAATAGTATGTTCCCAGAATCAGTGTTGACGAGTCGACTTCCTCAACCTCTACATGATACCGAATCTACTGGAGTATTTACACACTCAATGTGGAGTGTTATAAACTTCTTATTTAAGTGTGATTGTGTAAATCCTAGATTAGATTTGATTATATTTAGTCTTCCTATTAGGACTTGTATTTCTTGGAGAAGAAGGATTATTCTCTCTCTCTCTCTCTTTCTTTACTATAAATAAAGGCACTACGTATGGGGAATAATATATCTTCTACACAACCCTACAAACACATCTCTCTCTATTCTCTCTATGCCGCCAGCCCCCTTCCCCTGTCAGTTAAATATAGGCCACAAAAGTGGTACATTTGCAAAGGAAAAATGGGTACATTATAAATAATTTATGGGAACAAATAAAAGATTAAAATAACTAGGAGTGCAAATATAAGTTTAAAAAATAAGGGACATACAGAAATTAATATATGGGTACAAATTAAAATTTAAAAGAAAATTTGTACAATTTAAAAAAAAAAGATTGCAAATTAAAAATGGGTACAAACTAGAAATAGAAACATATGATAAAAAGTTTAGCCATAAATATAAATATACCAAATGTAACGTTTCTAACCCTAAATGAATATATTTAGAAATAAAATTTAAATATCTTGACATGTAAATATTCTATTTTTAAAATAATTAATGACGTTATTAAAACCAAATGACCTTGATCAAAAATTGAAAAATAATAAGATTTTAATCAATTGAGTAGAAAAAATAGAGACTATAACCTAATTTCTCCTTAACTGTTTGTGTACTACTTTCTCCTTCAACATTGAATTAAAATCGAACAATGAGTGATCATAATTTTCTTAAGAACAATGCTTGGTTACTCAAGAATGAGTAGGAGCTCCTATTCAGAATTCTTCTTGTTCAAATTACAGAGCATTGTGCTTATGATAGAACCATTCATATTATGAATCACTTTGTAAAGATCTCTCTACAAAAAATGAATGAAAACTTAGGTCATTTAGTCAATCTATTTAGCAAATACATAGACGGTCCGTAATACTTTTACCAATTATGTTTATCTATTTTTATACAATTCGATGATTAAACGACCTTAATTTTAATTATTTTTTGTAGAGGCGATCTTTATAGCATATCAATAATATGAACGGTTCCAATTATAAACACAAAGTTTTATAAGTCGGCAACAAACAATTTTAAGTAGAAATCCTATTCATTTTTTTAGTGACCAAATATTGTTCTTTTCTTAAAACACGAGGTTTGAAAAAACGAGACTCTAAAATAGGACAAGAAAGAGAATGAGAATCGAATGAGTTGGTGCTCAAGGTTCATGCTCGAACTCAGACCACGAGTCCGACTCACAAGGTCTATAGCTTGTAGTTTCAAATTTTAAGCTTCAAGTTTTTATACACAACTAAATTGAATAAACATATACGCAAACTAAGTAATAGGAATTTCCTTCTACATCTATTAATTTCATTTTCATTCTACCAAAAGCAAATATCAGTATATCACCCAATAGATCACATTTTTCTTGGTAACAAATTATTGTTGGATTATAATCAACAATCAATTATATATATATATATATATATATATATATATATATATATATAATAGATAAATTAAAGATTGAGGCTTGAGTACCGCAATGTCCTTGAAATAGAAATTTGCCCCTACTTTGTGCTTGTAGTTCTGTAGGTGTTTGCTTCACCAAGAGTTAATGATCTAAACTAGGATTCCAGCATCGAAAAACTTCAATATGTTTTGTGTTAGAAGGAATAATGATTTTCGGTGATTTGAATAATATGCAGATGCACCCTAATTTTTTTTATATTTTGAGTTGAGCAATAACGTTAGTAAGTTAGATGTTATATTAGTCACCGATGAAGTTCGAAACCATGCCGTCATGCAAAGACACAACACATTTTAGTGCCACTTGCAAATGCACCCTAATTAAATAATAAATATATATAATCACACTCCAAAGCCCAAATCCAAGGTTCAAACACAATTTTGCTTTCTATGATCTATCTTTCCAATCACCTTATAAGAGAAACAAAATGTTATAAAATATGAGAAACTTGTAATGGTGAGTAATATGGGATAATAAGTTAGCATCGGATTTCTACTAAAAAACTTCAACAAGTATTAGTGGGTGTATTCAATTGAGAATTTAAGAGAGTTTTATGGAATGAATTTTTATGGAGTTTAATTGATTTGTAGATATTTCATATAAAATTTTGATTCAATTTTCTTAAAATCTCTTGGGGAGAGGTGAGATTTGTTTATGCTTAAAATATATTACGAAATCTCTCTAATTCCTCAACTTTCTCAAATTCTTTAAAATCAAATTCTAATTGAATACACCTGAAATGTTATAAACTTCTTTAAAATCCTAATTGAATACTCCCGAATTTCTAAGAATTTTAATAAACTATCTTAAAATTCTAATTAAATACATCTTGAATAATCACGTAACGTTGTAATTAAATCGAAGCAGTGGTAGAAGACCCGGTTAATCAAATGGAAGCAGCAGCCCACAAACTCGTTCCATATATTTCCTTGTCGGCCATTCACAATCTATTTATAAAATTCTATTTAATCTATTTAGTTTACTAATTACTGCAGTTCAAGAACAATAATTAATTCCATAAACCTTTTGGACGATTGTTATAAAATTGGAAAGAAATCTAGTCTCCTTTGGGTCACTAAAAATTCCATTCAAACAAGACATAATTTTTCTTGTTACTTTTTTAACGTACAAAAATATTCTCTTTTAAAATAAAGAGTGGATATAAAGTTAATCCACATAATAGGACAATTATTATTATTTTTTGGTCATAGGGAAAAACTTGTTTAGAGACTAAGCCCAAAGAGAAAATAAACAAAATATAAGGAAAACGGGAAGAAACAAATACACATAACAGAGCACCCAGATGGAAAAAGAAAACGGAGGCAACCATAAGATATCTCGCCCGGAAGCTATAAGACGGGGGAGAAGAGCAGAGCACGACACGAAGTGGGCTATATGGTCTATTTTGCAAGAGATATTATATTCACACATTCTAAATTACTTCTTCCGTATTTTTTTAATTTTTTAATATTTTTCTATCAAGTGTTAGTGGTGTGTAGAAAATATTAAAAAGGTAAAAAAGTGTGGGAGAAATAATTTAGAATGTACTAATATAATCTCTCATTTTGCAATCCTCACCCATTTCATCCACCCAAAAGCTTAAGGAGGGTGGGAGAGACTATTTTTGGATAGAATGTGAATGACAAAGGATGTGGGTCTTATGACCCAAGCAGCTGAACACATTACTCTTTTATAATGCGAAGCAGCCTAATTGGCTGCAAATCTCTTGATGCGGATGCGGAATCCACTAACAGTTAATCAAATGAAAGCGATAAGTGAGATTCAAACCGACTAAACATTTTACTTATAAAAGAAATATCGTCGAACCGTAATGATAAAAATTTAATTAAATTGAAACAATTGATGATAAAACTACAAATCAAAACATGTGAAATTAAACGACCAAAATTTGAACTTCGTCCAAACGCTATCTACATTCATAAGCAAGATTTTAGATTATTGCTTTCTGACCAGCATTACTTAAACAAAAGAAAACAATAATCTAAAATCTTGCTCGAATGTAGACCGCATTTAGTTTCAAAAAAAAAAAAAGAGAACACACAAAAACCTTTGTACGACAAAGATAATTTTCGAACACACAAAAACCTTGTACGACAAAGATAATTTTCATACTCCTATCCATAGACGGCACGTGGCACAACCCAAACACCACTCCCCATTTCACTAACAACACTCCCGCGGCCCAGGCCCATTAATCTCGTTACACCCTCTCTCCCCATTCCCGAACGTGGAAATATCCAAAACGAGAGTGTCCCTTAAAAAGCAAAAGAAAGAGGGCAGGCTGCGACATATAACACTCTCGCTTGCTTGTCTGAACTTTCCTCTTTCTCTCTCCTCTCGCTTTCTCTCTCATCGACTCTGTATGTAGGGATTGCCGAGAGCAGCAGCCACACACTCGCACATCGACCGCCAGTCTCAGCAGCCATGGATTGATCGCCCCTCGTCGCAATTTCCACAATTGCATCGGGGCTTTTTGGTAAAGTTCCCTCCTTTACTTGCTGATGAACTCATTCGTCTTAATCTCGTACTGTAATCTTCAGATCGGCGCCGTTTCCTTTCCGCGGAAATTTCTCTGTTTTCCCGCGAAAATTGCTCGATTTTCCGGGAAAGTCGGGGAAATGTTTCCCGCGGGAACCGAGGGGATGTTCTGTCTGAAATTAGAGAGTTTCGGTTGCTAATTTTGTTGTTTAATTTCGATTTTTTAACTTTTTGTTTTGACCTTTTTAGGTTTTAGGGTTTTGGAGTGTCGTTTGCGAATCGGGCATTTGGAGATCTTTACTTGGACATCTTCACTGGGGTAATTTAAGCTTGCTGTAATTACTGGTGAGCTATTTTGTCTTAATTTGCTGTAGAAATTAGGGTTTTTGTGAGTTCGATTGACCGAGGTTAATGCTCCTCAAGGTTGCTGCTTTTGCTGTAAATTTGTAATCTTGTCGATTTGAGGATAATGTTATTAATATAATGATTAAGGAGGTAAATTTGTAGTGGATTAGTTGAGCTAACCTTCCCTTTTGATGATTCATGGGACCACGCATTGTTTTTACTTTATTTCCATGATGAATTGTTTTGAAGCTATGACGTTGGGATCATTTTATGCTTTGAGCGAAGCAAATCCGTCCCAATTTGAGGGTTTTCTTTGTATTGGGCAGTTATGCGATCTTTCGTCTGGTTTAACTTCATCCTTGAAGCTCCCCATTTCTGTTTGTCAAATTTAGTTACATAGGAAAAGTAATGACTGTCAATTATTTTGTATCTTTATTGTGCTGTTTGCGTATGGATGATTACTCAACCTATATATATTTGGTGTGGCTTGAGAATGCCATGACAACCAGTTTATCCTTCAGTTGAAGCAAACAATATTTTTGGATGCCTTTGCGGTTGGCAGACTATAATCTTCTTCTACATCTAATTATGCACGTATTGACATGTGTTTTGTTTAGGGGTATGATTTGTTTAAACAAGATGCTTTATCAGATCGAAGTTAGCATGTAGATTTTCTGCTTCTTTGACTGTCGATGGTTCAATATGTGTTGACATTTCTCTCTATTGTTATCTCCAGATCCTTTGCCATGGATAATACCCATTCAGTTTCCACGTTGATAGATTGTACAACTTCTAAGATACAACAGCTTCAGAAAGCATTTGCTGAACTTGAGAGTCACCGAGCTGTAACCCTGAACCTGAAGTGGAAAGAACTTGAAGCGCATTTCCATGGTCTTGAAAAGTCCTTAAAGAGGCGTTTCGATGAGCTGGAAAGCCAAGAAAAGGAGTTCGAAACCCGAACAGTTGAAGCTCAAAAAATGTTAGCAAAGCGGCAAGCTGCTGTTGTGGCCAAGGAACAAGCTTCACTGGACACTCTTCAAGCGAAGAGAGATGCTGCTACATATGCTATTACTAATGCTCGAGAGAAGCAAAGGAAGGTATCAACTGAGGAGCCTTCTGTTGTCACTGATGATGGCCAAGGTGAGCAGCCAAGTGTGGAAGAGAAACCACCAGATGTGATGGTTTCTGAAATTAACTTCGAAGAAGTGAAAAGTCCTGAAATGGGGAGTAGTATAGAGGTGATATCCTATCCCCAGTTAGTGAAACTGTGTGAACAGATGGACTCAGAAGGGCTCCACAAATTTATATCAGATAACCGGAAGAACCTTGCTTCCATAAGGGAGGAGATTCCACTTGCATTAAGAGCTGCATCCAACCCTGCCCTATTTGTTTTGGAATCTTTGGAAGACTTTTATCGCCTGGAAGGGCCCAATACGGATGGGAAGAAGGATGCAAACCTGTTGGGTGTCCGTCGAACTTGTATCATGTTGATGGAGTGTCTGAGCACACTGCTAGCAAACCCAGAATTAGCCTCTGCATCTGATATAATTACAGAGGAGGTTAAGGATCTGGCAGAGGCAATTGCTGAAGAATGGAAGCCGAAGTTGGATGCTCTTGACATGGATGCCAGCAATGGGAACTCACTTGAGGCTCACGCCTTTTTGCAACTTCTTGGAACTTTTGGTATTACCTCTGGTTTTGATGAGGAAGAACTATTCAGGCTAATACCGATGGTTTCACGTCGTCGCCAAGCAGCTGACCTTTGCCGTTCTCTTGGATTGACTGAGAGAATGCCAGGTTCGTGTTTTTCTTTATGAAAATCTACATTTAGGTGACATTTTTTGAACTTTTGCAGTTGATAAATAAATACGTGGTCCTTAAAAATTGTCTATGTTAACTATCCCAAACTGAGGAAATGTTTTTCTTCTTTACATTTGTTTTCCCCCTTATCTTTGACTAGTTTGCATGTATCTTTGGCTTGTTTTTGTTTACAATTCTATAACTTCGTAATGTTCTGTTCCCCACTAGATCATTTTCATTATAACCACTGAGATAAGGTAAGAATTGCAACTGCGGTCAAACCTCCTTTCTGTTCATATGGGATGAGTTACTCGGAAGCCTATATAAGCTGGTCTTGCATTTCATTAGTGTCATTGTGTAAAAGTGCAGCAACATCATTCTCCTGGCATTTGCAGGATAATTCTAGCAAAATTCATTTAACTTCAACCTGAATATGACGCAGGCTTGGATTAATGGACCAATATTGAGAACATAGAACTTAAAAAAAAAAATTGATTTCTTCCTTGAATGAACTTCAACTTTTGTGTTTTCTTGCAGTTGATTATGTTAATGTTGGCACTTGGCAGGTGTTATTGACGTGTTAGTGAATAGTGGACGGCAAATTGATGCAGTTAACTTGGCTTTTGCATTTGAACTGACGGAGAAGTTCCCTCCTGTGCCTTTACTGAAGTCCTACTTGAAAGAGGCAAGAAAAACTTCACCAGTCAAATCTGGAAATGCATCTCCCACAGCACAGGTACATTCATCTTTATTGGATGTTGTAATAGTTTTGATTGCAGTTATCGATTATCTGTGTAATATGAAGTTTAGTTTGATTTACTAATGGAAACCGATACAATTAACCTGAGATAGCATAACGCTGATATTTGATTGGATTTTGCCGGAGAAAATATGGCCATGTAGTTGCAAATTGGATGCCCCTAACAAATATTTCATTGTTTCAGAATGAAGTGAACGACCGTGAGTTGGCTGCCCTTAAGGCGGTGCTCAAGTCCATTGAAGAGCATAAGCTTGAGGAGCAGTATCCAGTGGATCCTCTTCAGAAACGGGTTCTTCAGCTGGAAAAGGCCAAGGCAGACAAGAAGAGGGTGGCTGAAGCATCAAAGCCTCAGCCCAAGAGACCTCGTGCTAACGGTGTTGGATATGCTCCCCGCGTCACTAATGCTGTTGCTGACAAGACTTTCTATCCCAGAGTTGCTGAAAACAGGTACCCGCAGTATGTGTACGACAGACAGTTTGTTTACCCGGGACCTGCTGACAACCATTACAACATGTCTCCTGCTCATGGAAACTACTTTGCAACCGGCTACCAGTATCAGCCTGCGGCGTATCTTCACTAATTTGATGGCCAAAAAAGTGACTGTGATCCTTCTCTGTTTAACGGTTAGTCTTTAACCTCTGAGTTCGTCGATGTTCAATGTAAGAATGATATTAGTATCCGAAAAAAGACCCCAAAAAAAGAAAAAAAAAATGTCTTGTTAATTTTGTTAGTTGGATGTACAAGGAGATATTTGATCCTCTAATATGTACTTTGTTTTACTTTTGTATATGTTTTTGTCTGCCTTATGTTTGAGTTTGACTGCCTGCAAAATGCAAATACCCAACAGGTTGATCATTCATGGAGTTTTCGGACATACTGAAAACTTTGAAGGGATCATATGCCAGTTTTAAGTAAGAAAACCTCTCAAGTATAACATAACCTACCGGAAACGGTATTAATGCCCCGAGCCTCCGGTGATCGAATAACTGAAATTTTTTCACGGAAAATTTTCATCGGTAACTCGTGAGGAACCAATCGTCCAAATACGAAGGTGTTTTGCAAACATTTTTCTTTCAGAGCAATTGGTCAAGTACTTGGTAGGTGCAGAGGTTGTTATGAGTGAGACGATGAATACACACACATGAAGCATGAATCTCTCTCTCCGAGTATTGACAATGTATTGACCGGGTTGTGTTGTTCTAAGTCTGTTAATACCTACGTCATGTCCGAACATCATTTTAGAAATGAAGGATGCTAGATAGGAAAATAGCTCTTCAAAATGAAGAATCGCGATAAATTATTTGGTTTAATGACAATCTGTCTTCGTTTAGTTTGAAAAAATGCTCAATTCACATCTGATGAAGTTGAATTAGAAATGTTCATCCCATGCACATGTTAATGTCAGTTCTCAAAATTGTTTTCTATTTAACAAGGGAGAAAACTAGTGGCGAACCACAGAAATTCCCCACACTAAAATAGCATTACTTCCAACTTTTTTTTTTTTTGGTCGTAATTATTTATCTTCTGATTAAACAGGATAAATTTGGTTTGTAGAAAACAAAGAGGGGTTTAAAAAGCCCAATATTTTGCGTCTCTTGTACGACCCTTTCCTTAGAGTCGTTTGATCGCACCGTAATTTTTCACCTTCCCCAAAATTTCAAAACAAAATCAAGAGGTTACTTTCCCTCCTTCACATTTACAGTTATTCATTCAAATTCCCGCCAAACACAAATGAGGATCGCCGAGCTCTCAACGCCGGAGCTCCGGCAAGGCCACGCCGATTCCCAACCTCAACACCAACCTCCATCGCAATCTCATCAACTTCTCATCTCCCAAATCGAGTCCTCAATCAAACAAATCGAGAATCTGTCTCCGGAAAAGCTCTCCCCGGACACAGTCTCCGCCGATCTCCGCCGATTCTCGACTAAACTGAGCCAACTCGCTCCCTTCCCCAACTCACTGAAGCTCCTCATCTGGAAGCTCAGTTACCGTCTCTGGAACGCCTGCGTCGACCTTTCAAACGCGGCCTCCCTCCGCTCCCTCAGCGCATCCAGAGCTGAAGATCACGCCAAGCTCCGCCACGTCGCCGCTGACCTCCTCTTCATATCCGGCGACGTCTCTGGTGTCCCTTCCCCGGTGATCAAGTCCGCCTCCTTCTACCTCAAGACCGGCCTCATATGGCACGACCTCCGGAGCTTCGATCTCGCTTCCTCATGCTTCGAGCGAGCTACAGATATAGTCTCGAAGATCGACATCGACAAAGTCTCCGATTGCGGAGAGAGAAAGCTTCTCCTGGACCTGAGCATCGCGAGGTCGAAAACCGCATGGGACGTCTCCGACCGGAATGTCGCGATCGCGCTGCTGAACAGGGCCAAGAGCTTGCTATTCGGGTCGCCGGACCACCACAAGGCGCTCGCGAACCAGTTCTTGGCGTTCAGCAAGACGGCGCTTGCCAAGAGCGAGATTCAGGACCTAAACGACGCGTTGAAGCTGATGAACGAGGCTCTGGATCTGTACGAGAAGGGATTGCGTGTGGCGAGAACACGCGAAGAGATCATGGAACTCAAGGATCTGAGGTCAAAGACGCTGCGATTCATTTCGGCCGTCCATCTGCAGATGAACGAGTTTGAGAGCGTGATCAAGTGCGTGAGGGTGCTGAGAGAGGGGTGCGAGAGTGGGGACCACCATCCGAGCCTATCGGTTCTGGCGATGAAGGGCTGGTTGGGGTTGGGGAAGTACGCCGAGGCCGAGAAGGAGCTCAGGAGCATGGTGGTAAATAAGGGGATTCCGGAGGGCGTTTTTGTGTCGGCTGTGGAGGCTTATTTTCAGGCGGCTGGGACTGCCGGAGCAGAAACGGCGAAGGGAGTGTTTCTGGGACTGTTGGGAAGGTGCCACGTCAGCGCCAGCTCGGCTGTTAGGGTGGCCCACCGGGTGATTGGTGACGCCGGTGAGGGATCAAGAATTCGGGCCAAGGTGGTGGCGGAGCTCGTATCAGACGAGAGAGTGGTGGCCCTCTTCAATGGTGACGCCGCTGCCCAACAGAGAACTGCAATGCATTCAGTGCTTTGGAATTGGTATGGTCATAATTTCATACATTCCTAATTGAATTGCTTATTTGTTAGTTATTTGAAATTTTCATATCAATTGTTTTGTTGTATGAATTTTGTGATTTGACAATTGACAGTGGAGCTGAGCATTTTCTATCGAAAGATTACGAAACTAGTGCAGAAATGTTTGAGAAAGCAATGCTTTATATCCCATTTGACATTGAGAGTAGAATTCTCAGGGCCAAGGGATTTAGAGTTTTGTGTCTCTGCCATTTGGGTCTCTCCCAGCTTGATCAAGCACATGAATACATCAACGAGGCCGAAAAGGTTTGCATTCGCTAAATTATAGCTACAAGATTGGAGTTTTGGTTCTATGGAACTTAATTTATCCACTAATTGAACTAATGGCTTCTCTGTTCTCTGTTTCTGCAGCTCGAACCGAACATCGCTTCAACTTTCCTGAAGGTAATTAACCCTTAATAGCTTTGGCTTGATCCAAAATGTTACCGTTTTTACTCAGCTTGAACATTAACACTTCCTGTGTGGGTTTATGTAGTTCAAGATTTATCTGCAGAAGAAAGACCAGAATGGAGCTACTAATCAGATTCAGGCAATGACAACCTGCTTTGATTTTACACCAGATTTTCTCTCCCTTGCAGCCCATGAAGCTGTTGCTTGCCGTGTTCTTGCTGTTGCGGTTGCTTCTCTTTCAAGTCTGTTGAACTTCTATACCCCGGGAAAATCCATGCCGGCAACTGAAGTTGTGGTTCTACGGACCTTGGTCACAATTCTAACCCAAGAACCAGGGAATGAGGATGAAGCCCTCAAGTTTCTTAAGCGCGTCCATAATCGTGCGTCTGAGCTTGGTCCTGATTCCTTTTTCGGGACAGGGGAGGTCGGAAGACGGGAGAGGAAGTGGTTTGCTGTGACTTCATGGAACTTGGGGACCAAAACCGGGAAGGAGAAGAACTATGAATTGTGCGGCGAATTCTTGAGACTGGCATCGGAGTTTTATGGTCTTCTGGTTGATGGGCAAGTAGAAGAAAACATGGTCTGCAAGTCGTTAATTCTGAGTGTATCAGCAATTATAGCTTCAGAGAATCAGAGGAAGACTACATTGAATGAAAGTGAAGTCAAACAAGCTCAAGAACTTCTAGATAGAGCTGGGAAGGTATGAATTAGCAAATTGTATGCCTTATTCGCATTCGATTTGCTGCCTCTCTAAATCCTAATTCGGTTTTTGTGTAGATGCAGATATTGAAAACAACCTCAACCGGGAATCAACTTATCGGTGATCAATTTTCAACAACTGAGCCTGATTTGTTCTTCATCTACACCTTTTGTGCCTATGAGATACATGGAAGGCTCAATGACTCATCATCACAGCTAAAACTAGTGAAGAATTTTGCCACTTCAAAGGCTTGCAATCACAAAAACCTCCTTCAGATCGGCATCAACGCTTCACAATCTCCCCGAACCAATCCTGAAGTCGCAGTCTATGCTCTAAACGAGTGCCTATCGTCCTTCCTCTCTTCCTCCACGGCAGACTACCAAAGCGTGGCTCTCATTGTTCGGAAGCTCATTGGAGTGACCAGCATTCACAAGGGGGATGCAGACGACGATGCTGTTTATGGCATGTACAAGCAGGCTTACAGAGTAATGGTGGGACTGAAGGACGGAGAGTATCCGACGGAAGAAGGGAAATGGCTTGCCATGACGGCATGGAACAGGGCATCGCTGCCCGTGCGGCTGGGGCAGATTGATATGGCGAGGAAATGGATGGATGTGGGTTTGCAGCTTGCTAAGCATGTTCATGGAATGGAGACTTACAGAGCGTGCATGGAGGATTTTATCAAAGGTTTTGAGAAGAGATTTTGTGCACCAAGTTAATGGTGAAAAAATTGGACCTCAGTTAGTAGTGTGAATGTTCGTAGCTTTGTAATTTGAATGGAGTTGGGCATTATTGTAGAGAAAATTATGGATGAATGTGATGGTTAATTTCGTGCTAGACTTGTATTGCATCTAAATGTTTTGGGTCCATGAACATTTGATTTAACGGCATCTCAATTAAGCGTTAATCAGTTAATAACTTACTATGTGTTTGTTAATAACTTACTATGTGTTTGACTCCTCAACTCCTCATGTCTACTAGAAGTGGCAATAAGTTCCGTTCTTGTTTAGCTACTTAAAATTGTGTTGTGTTTGTGTTAATTCACTGTTGATCAACACATAAGACAATATAAAATAAGATAATTATTATGGGCATTTTAAAAATATAATTGTACACTTTTTATAAAAGTACTTATTTTTTCAAATATAAAAAGTTTAGAATGCGTAATTAGACTTATAGAGACCCAACAACAATTTTCTAAAATAAAAATATAACAACTTATACTATTCATGCGAAAAAGGAGAAATATTTATGTACTAATTGTGCACATAACATATTGTATATTCGTGTAGCAAGGAATTAGGTTTTAAGTCGTATTACGTGTACTAGGAATGATATTATTGGACGTGACATGCTACACCCTAATTCCTTGCCCCCCAAAAATGTGGACATAATTGGGCTGGACTCTTGGGTCATGGGCTGCTTTTGTTCCAAAATCCACCATCCAATTCCGATGACCATCCTTTACCTTCTTGGTCTTGTCTTCTCTCTCACCATCTCTCTCACTCCTCTCCGATGGAGTCTCTCTCTATGATCCTCTCCTTTTCTCCACCACCCCAAAACCACGTCCAAACCCAGAAAACCACTCCCCTCACCACCCATCTCTCTTCCCCAAACCACCACCACTCCCGCCATTTCCACTTCCCAGCCACCCAATACTTCCCACACGCAATTTCCCTCCACCAAAAACATTCCTCATGCCCCAATTTTCCTTCCCAAACCCACTCATTTCCCCCACAAATTACCAAAACCCAACTCACATTCCTCCTCGCCGAGCTCATTGCAACCATTTGCATTCACTCTCCCTTCATCGGCTTCCGAATCCGCAGCCTCCGCACCGGAGCAAGTTTCCGACAAAATAAACCTTGAATCAATCTTGGTCTCGATCGATGACTTTTTCAATCGAAACGTTCGTCTGGCTGGTTGTGATTCCTCTGGTCCGGGCGTATTTGAGAAAGTACAAGTTTGTCCTTGTCATTGACGCGTTTCGGAAGCTCCGGGACCACCCGAACGCTCAGCTGCTGGATATTCGGGACGAGAAGAGCTTGGGGTATCTGAAGTCTCCGAATTTGAAGATTTTGAATAAGTGCACGGTGCAGGTTCCGTTTTCGGAGGAAGATGAAGCTGGGTTTGTGAAAAGGGTTTTGGAGAAGTTAGGGAACCCAGCAGAGACTGTCGTTTGCGTTCTGGGCAAGTAAGTGTAAAGATTGTGCTATAGCTTCGTTTCTGGTGGTTTGGTACTACTTTTTTAGAAAGCATTCTTCTTCTCCTAAGCGCTTATGCTAGAAGTGGTTTTCTTATAAACATGTAGAAATTTATATTAAAAATCCAAATGCTTCCTGAAAAAGCACTTCCACAACCAAGAAGCGCTTTTTAATGTGGTCCATAGTGATTCTGGTTGTTATTAAGCACTGAAAGTGTATTCAGAAGCAAACCCAAGCATCCTTAGCTATGACTATGAGACTATGGATTGATTGTTTATGCCTATGATGAATATCTAATGCTAGGAGAGAAACCTGCACCGGAATGCTATTGTGATGGTATCCCAAGCCAATTGCGCGTGTTCATGTGTCACTTGATTGGCTTTAATACCGCCATAATGACATGCCGTGGAAGGAAGATAAGTTTATTTCATTTTTTGGATTTAAAGGTATGTATAATCTCAGTATCAGATTCTCTTGTTGGAAGGTAGTTTTGATGGAATTTCCATCAAAGTGGCTGAGTTATTGTTCAAGAATGGCTTCAAAGAGGCTTATGCAATCAAGGGTGGGGTTGGAGGTACAAAAGGGTGGCTGGTAAGCATCTTTTCTTTTCTTCTACTTGCTGCCTTTTTCGTGTTATCTGTGATTAATTTGAACTCTAGCTCCATTGAGATCAGCCTTTGTGTTGATGCTTTTCATCAGGAGAATGTAGTTGGATTTTTTT
Source organism: Malus sylvestris (assembly GCF_916048215.2). NCBI lineage: Eukaryota > Viridiplantae > Streptophyta > Magnoliopsida > Rosales > Rosaceae > Malus > Malus sylvestris. The sequence goes on from NC_062264.1 coordinate 27,639,845, forward strand.
TTTATTGATTAAATCTTGGTAAAATATTTCTTGGATGTGTAAGAATTAGATTGAGCCATCCGAATTCCGAATATAGTTGAGAACTCTATAACCCTAGAATGAGGAACAGTATCCATTTTCTGGATGTGTACCAGCACCATATAAAGGCAAGCATTATGCATATGTGCATAATTTGAATGCTGCTTAGTTCTTACGAACTCTGTGTTTTTCTGTTCTAGCGATAACGGCCTAACTAAAGCAAAATTTCCAAGCTGCCTAGTGAAATGATTTTCTGCATAGGTTTCAAAATTGCTTCTAGGGCGTTTTAAAGACCGTTTGACAAGTGCATTTAAGAATTCTGAAGCTGCAGTTCAAGTTTTAACACGAGGAATTGCTAAAGTGTTTTGGCTAGTTTTGTTATATTAGAATTTAGATGATGTGTTTACTCTACCTTTTTCCTCCTCAGGAGTCACAAGAAACTCTTTTGCCACCTTCTATGCATATCTACCCCAAGAAGAAGGTTAAAACTTCACAAGAAACTGTGACAAACAGAGGAGTTGTTCGGGGAAAGGTAGAGAGCAACGGTGCTGCCACTACTACATATTTGTCCGCGGGAGAAAGTCAAACAACGGACAATGGACGCACAACCAAGGCTACAGACTCTGTGTCAATTGTGAAAAATGGCTCTAGATCATCCTCTCCCTACCCAAGTGTATGTTCAGCTTCATTCTCATGAATCATTACTAGTTACAAAAGATTACCGATCTTACTTATGCTTTACCTTAAAAGATGGTTTAATCTCATTCGTTCTAGTTATGGCTCCCATTAACCAATGTTAGTGGGTGATTTGCACAATCCATAGGCAGTTTCAAGTTACTTTTCCAATAGGATCATGTCTGTTTGTTCATCTACTTTTTTCATTTTGGTTGTTTCCGATGCAGTACCAAGATTTGAAACCGCCATCTTCCCCAACTCCATCGAAGCCCTGAAATCGATGCTGTGACTCGTCTTGCTTCAGAAGTGGTGCCTCCGGTTGGGGGAAGCATATTTTTTTCAAAAGTTTTGCCGATCATTAGTTGTATATTCGTGATATCGAGGAGAGGTTATTGATAAATGACACGCATTGAATCTCTTGGTAGCAAACTTTTAGTTCCGGTTTTCATATCAGCTGTACATTTTGTAATATGTGTATTTGAAGCTAACATTTGTCCCATGGTAATAAAACGGTGATCATTGCAAATGAATCGTCTTCTGAAACCATTTGAAAATGCACAAATTCTTCGTAAATTTGTATTTGTGACCATATGACCATTATATGCAGAATTTGGATCAAAATATCGATACAAATTAAAGATTGGTAATTAAATGATATGTGCGGAGCAAATTACAATTGTTGTTAAATTAATAAAAAACTATTAATTAATCAACATTTATGACCCGTTTTGTGGGCCGACTAGAATGGGCCATTGTATTTTGAATTTATTAGGCTTGGAATAAATGGATTGGGATATTTTAATTTTTGGTGCAACCAAATCAATTGGGATTGGTGGATTGAAAGGAAAGCGATCCTTTCCGGTATCCTTTTCACCTAACTCACTTTGTTCGGGTTTCAAATTGTTAAAATTTGATTTAATTTTTACAAATAAGAAAACCCTTTAAAAGTAATAATAACTATAATAATTAAATTAAATTTTAATAATTCGGATCCTAATCCAGATGAATTACTAAACTAGACTAGGTGAATTAGGCGGAAAAAGATCGGATTGAAAAGCTAATCTGCAGTTACATCCCGACGACCCGACATCCCACGACGACCCACCCACCCACCTGTGACTCTGCAATTGCAATATCCCGACGACCCACCCACCTAGCCGCTGCTGGCGACTCGCAACGACTCGCGAATCACCCACGACGACACACCGCTCGCAATCCGTTGCAACAGGTCAGAACTGAAGTATCATAACATCAAAAGCGACCGTCGTATTTCGCCGCGACCATCAAATAAGCATATTCAAAATTTGAAGGACGGACGCGAACGAATTCCAGACCCGATCGAATTCTCAATTGCAAGGAAAGGAAATCAAGCGGATATCATGGAGGTTTTGGGATGGGATGGAGCCCTCTCGTCACGTGACTTCCACGTCGCGGCACGTGCTTTTGCCAACAACTGGAAAGAATTTAACTCCGCCTTTCCTCCATGGACGTGGGTTCCCTCTCCCAAACAGCCTCCTCATCTCTCCCGCCTGCAGCAGCAGCAGCATGGCTACTTATCGTTGGAGAAGATTTGCCTTCTTAGGTCAATCAAGGTAAGACACGTGGCTTATTGGTTTAACTCGCTTGTCATGGATGTAATTGATATTTGGAGCTCTACTAATCACACTTTGTGGATTAATGATCTGTCTTAGGAAGATGCTAATGAAGAGAATCACGCTTGGGACGAAGAGGAGCCCGAGTCTGTTGATAAGGCCACGCTGGTGAGTACATAGCTACCCTTATTGTAAAGATTTTGTTAGGGACAGCCGTTCACGCTCCAGCAGGCATCAATCAGACATCGTGGGAGCGTGAGCGCCTAACCCAATCACTCATTTATCATTTTTGCTATTTCCTATTTGCAAGGTTGACACCAGCAATCTTCAAGTACGCTACTACGATTTTCATATAGTATACAGTGATTCATATCGAGTTCCCGTGCTGTATTTTCGCGGTTACTACATCGGTATGTTAATCTTTTTTTTTTTGCTACATGAACGAAATTTAACGAATCACTTAAGGTCAGTTCTGGTTAAGAAAATGAAAGTGTTAATCTTCGTAACTCTTCCTTTGTGAATGATACATAGATGGACAGCCTTTGGCATTGGAAGAAATAGAAAAGGACCTACCTGCTCGCTCATCAAAGGTTTTACTGGAATCAAAATGGACATTTATAACTCAGGAGGTACATTTTCCTCATCTTTGGATCCATGCTTCATATTCTTGCTGAACTTGTTTGTGCAGTTACATTTACATTTATAAGATCCATATAAACGATGTATATACATGTTAGGTCAATTGGCCATTGCAGTGTGCCCGCCCTTCAAATCCACCTCCCGTAGATTAGAATATTTTGGAACATATAAAGGGGACACATTCTTTCTAGTTGCTAATATTGCATCAAGCATCTGAACATATATGGTGTTTGTAGGAGCATCCTTACTTGAACAGACCGTGGTACAAGCTGCATCCATGTGGAACCAGCGAGTGGATGAAGCTGCTTTTCCTTGGTGATAATTCTCAGGCTAAAAATGGAGTGGCAGTTGAACAATATTTGGTGTCTTGGCTCTCAGTTGTAGGTCAAGTGGTTGGTATTAGAGTCCCTTTTGAAATGTTGAATCATCATAAAACTAGTAATTGAAAGAAGAAATTCTAATCTATGAATCATGCAGAACTCTATCTTCCTCACAATTATCGGGTCATCCGGAAAGAAACCCGAAATATCCGATCACATTATGTAGTTTGCTCATCCTTGCAATTGTAGAAAAGCCTTTTCCTATAAGCTAATTGATGATATCAAGTATCACAATTGGTGATACAGCCAGATACGCAACTTACACAGAAAACAAACCCAAAATATATGTAAATTACGTGACATTGTTCCATGCATTGAGCACAATAAAGAGCAAGGAAAACTTATAAATGTGGACCTATCAAAGTCTGTCTGAGCTTTTATGCAGGGATTAGTATTTAGTAGTGCATACAAATGCAAAGGAAATACTCATTATTCTGGAAACTTCCAGAGGTAAATGCATAATGTTTCTCATGTCTTCCCAGTTCGCAAGGTTTTCTTTAAATATCAAATAGCAGTTGAATTGGCATTAATGTTGTAGCCCAGAAAAGGAAGGTAACTCCTTCCCTATATTGCCATATCTGCTATACCTTCTAATTTCTAGTAAAATAAACCCGAAATAGCTTCCAAAGGTAAGTACTGGTTGATGTAAGACTCTTACTTGTGATCTGCGAGCTTCGGTTTGATGTTTAACCAGGGTGACCAATGTCGCCTCTTCCTTCATCACACTGACCATAGCAGCATGACCTACTTCCAAATTAAAAGAAGCCGTGACCAAGTGTAAAACCCAAAGGCGTAATAGTGAAACAAAGCTACCTAGCTTTCAACTTTTCTTAGAACAGATGTTTTTTTCCATGGGGGAATAGCACATAGAGAACATATAGAATTAGACAAGCAACGAATCCTCGGAATTTCCCCTAACAGAAAATAGAAAAGAGAGATTGAAACAGCTAAAGAACCAGATAACGATGAAAAATTTACAAAACTTGAATTACTAACAAATAATTGTATTACCTGCCCATAACCTACATCAACTCCATAAACAATGACGCACCGTACTGAAGTAAACAGTCAGTAAATCCACCGGTTGATAACCCTGAATCAAGAGCTACTTTGCCAGAAACATCGATACCTAGCTGTTCAATGGCTGCTTCTAACTTGTGTCCTGCTCTGGATAGGCAATATAAGAACAAATTAGCACTAGAGATCCCGCTGAAGTTACTGCACGACTCGATAGTTAATATAAATGAAGTGAAAGTTGGTTTGTCAAAGTGAAGTAATCACCTACATACATAGATATTGGGACTTCAGCAATTATCTGTACAAGAGCTTTGTCTGAGACTGGAGTCCCTGCTTTGTTGACCACCTTTCCGTCTACACACACTTTCCCTACACTACACCACCAAACATGAACAGCCAAAGTTAACTACGTCGTCCCTACTGACATCAGTTTGAATACAGGATGAAGCATTGTCCATCACAGATCTTTGCAAGCATACATTGAAGTTAAGAGTGTAGCAATAATCCCGAATTTTATGGCTGAATTTGACTGCAACCCAATTTTGAACCCTTCCCGCCTCTGTTTCTATGGCTAGGTTTTTGTAACTCAACTGTAAAGCTCACCTTGTAAAATCCATGACCGGATGAAGGTTCGACTATATTGCTGAAACCTATAAAGGCATAGCTCATCATCAGCCTCTTCCTCCTGTAATTTCCATTAATCAAACACAATGGTGAATATCAATGTCATACAGAAAGGGGTTTCTAGAGAGCAACTTATACGACATGGTACACCGCCGCCTGGTGTCCCATGCCGAAAATATAAGGGACACTTTGCATGCAGTACTAGCTATCAATATTCTTTGACTGAAATCTTATTAATTTTTAATTTTTGATCGAAGTCCCTAACATTAATGTAATAATGTAAGTTACTATATCTTTTAAACTAAAAATTAAAAATGGTGTGTGTACATATATATGGGTACATTCACCAAAATTAACAAAAAAAGTTATTATACCAAAACATGGGTACATTCTTCAAAACCAAAGAAAAAAAATGATATCAGGTTTAATAACATTAGTAAATTTCTTCAATCAAATTTGATATGGATACATTCTCAAATCAACAAAAAAGAATGTACCCATATAAGTGTAAAAATAGATTAAAAATTTTGAATGGATTTTATATTAAAAAAGGGTACATTTTACATATAACAAATTGATATATTTAAGAATGAGTACATTTAAGATTAAAAAAATAAAAAATTATATAAATGGGTAGATTTAAGATTATAAAATTGAGAATCTTTTTATTTTAAAAAAAAACTAATAGGTACAAACTTAATCTAATTTTATTTTTTATTATTTTGGAATGTTTGAATTGAAAATTAATTAGGAGTTTAATAGAAGTGTGAGTATTAAACCTTAAATTAATTAATAATTTTTATATTAAAAAAATATGTAATAAACATGTAAATTCATTATCACATTAATGCTAGATTAATCAAAATCTAAAAACTAATAAAATCTCAATCAATGAATATTAGAAACATACTAATTTTTCCAAAATATAATGACATGAGACTGAGAGGCGTGTACCGTGACATGTAAGTCCATCTCAGGGTTTCTGGGGACTCGACACGGATATAAAAATTTACAAACTGGGTTGGAGTGAAAAAACAAGATTAACTCCGTCTCTTTGGAGGCTGAACCTTTGCAAACTTCACAGCAGCAAAGGTTCCATGCATTGGCACTCCGACCCATCTTGCTGAACACCAAATCCAATTTAGAATTAGAGATACTCAACTGTTAGAGCTCAAAAACGGAAGCTTTTGTAAGTTGGGTTGCGAGAAGAGAAGAGAGAAGCTTCAAGTTGCTCTACCAAAACGGCGGGAGATTATGGTGTGATTTGGGAGCTTGAGAAGCTGAAGCGCCATCTCTGATCCCCAATCTGCCCGTCCGCTTGTGGAGGCTGAACCCGTTTCGAGTAGTTTGCTCTTGGCGGTTCAAGTGGGTCGGGTCTGGATTGGTTCAACCCAACAAATTTTAGTTCAAGGTTTGGATTGGGCTTTAGTTTTTCATGGTTGGCCCAAGATTGGCTTTTGCATAGCAAAGCATGAATATGCTTTTTAGCTTTAAAACCTTGAAAAAGATTCTAAATCTTACTAAATTTCCATCCATAATTTGTACACATATATACATCTATATGGTTTAAGTTGCAGACATAAGCGTAGCCACATTAGTTACATACTTATAGCAGATGTCTTGCATATGCGTTTGAGGTTAAATCTCACGCTCTACAGTTTTATGGATATTTTGAGTTATATATATCGCTTGCATGTAAAAATATGGTTTAAAGTGAATTTATTTAGCTAGTAATATGTTTGTTGTTTGCATTGTTACATGACTATAGATAAACCATCCACAATTGTTAATACCAAGAGCAATAAATTTAGAGAATTCTGTTAATCTCGAGTGCAATAATAGTCGACTGCATTCAGAGTAGGGTAAAATTTTTCTTTCCCTAAAGAATCCCAACCAAATTCATAACATAAAAACCTGGACGTTGGGAATATGTGTATGGTGTTACACAGCAGATGAGGACCAGAAAATGTCTATCCTCAAAAAACCCTGTCCCAACCCATTTTTCAGTTTATGTCAAAACCAACAGTTAGTTAAACCAACCACCCTCTCCCGCCATTGCTACCGTTATTACAGTTTACACAGTTAATTAAGCACAAACTACCACACCAAGCAGCAGCAATGGCAGCAACGCAAGCCAAAACCCCTTCTCTTTGTTATTATTCTCATCAACTTCACAACCATATTCCTGCATCATCCCTATCACTTGTTGGTAATAATCTTAAACGCCACAAGAAGACCCTCAAATTCACCTGTAGATCCAACGGCCAGGATGTAATGACTCGTTCTTTGATCTTTCATTTCAGTTTTTTGTAAAGTTAATTTCTGTACTTTTTTTTTTCATTGATTTGTCAATATATTTTCTTTGCCAGGATTATTACATTGATGCTCCTGTTGAAGTGGGTGATGGGTTTTCCTTCAGTGGAGGTGCTTACTTAATTCTGGCATTTTTTGAGGGAGTTGTTATTTGCGCTCCAACTAAGTCATCGTGCAGGATAACCGTTTTAGAGTGCTAATACAATTCCGTTTTGTTAATAGTGAAATTTTCCGTGTGTGTGTTTGTTTACAAAGTTAAGTGGAAATGTGGGTGTTTTGGCAGGAAAGTATTCTGATGGACCGAGCCCTTTGGATGAATGGTTTAAGCAAAGGGAAGATAGTGAGTCTTTTTCTATTTTTTATTTCTTATGATTTTTGTTATTTAACCATTTGAAGCTTATTAAAAAACCACCATAACTTTGATTTTCCTCTAGGTGAAAGCTTATGCTGCTTTTGGTTCCGGCGAGAAGGCAAAAGACCCAATTTTTGGACTCGCAATGGGTGCTGATTCTCAGGCCTCCACTGATGTTTTCAGGTGAACTTGCAAATTATCTTTAGACATTTGATAGTTCAATGTTTTTGTTTAAATGTTTCTGTGGAATGCAGACATTGAGATTGGATTATTTGCAGGGTTTACCAATTGAACCATGCTCTCTATATATATGATTTTGTTCCATAGATGGTTTTGCGTTGAATCCGGAAGTGCTGATAATCCTTCAGTTATATTGATTCACGGTTTCCCTTCTCAGGTGAGTCGGTCTTAATTTGTCAATGTAATAGGAAAGTCTTCTACCATCTTTGTGTTGTTGCATCTGTATGATAGATCGATGCATGTTAAAACGCATGTTTTAATTGTGAAATCCATTTTCAATTTCCCATCTGTCTTAATATTCTTCTGTTTATTCATACATGTGTTCAAATCATCAGGCATACTCTTACAGCAAAGTTCTTCCCATACTTTCGAAGGACTATCATGCGATTGCTTTTGATTGGCTTGGTAAGAATCAAGATCACAAGTTTAGCTGATATCCATTCCTGAATGCAGTTGAAATTATCAATGTAAACTACTCACGTGCGATTTTAGTTTTGCTTTGCTTGAAAAGCATTATCAGTTGATTATTGCATCTGCCTTCAATTGCAGGTTTGGATTTTCAGATAAGCCTCAACCTAAATATGGATTTGACTACACTACGAATGGTGATCGTTTTTGGTCTTATCTCATATGAAGGCAGGCAGATAAAAGCAAGAATTACTCTTGTTTATGTCGTCGAGTTTTTTTCACGGTTTTGCAGAGTTTTTAGCATCCTTGGAGTCATTTATAAACGAAGTTAGCGTTAACAAGGTCACGCTCGTTGTCCAGGTATATTACTTCGCCAGTGAATGTATAACCATGTAATTCGAAGCCTGCAATTGAAAAGAACCTCTGATCTTTGATGTGCGTCTCAGGGATACTTTGCGCCTGTTGTGGTTAAATATGCTAGCAGTCATCAGGAAAAGATTGACAACATAATACTCTTAAATCCTCCGGTATGTGCTCTCCCGAAATCCACCATTGGTTTCTTTGTTTTTTCACTGATATATATGCTTTATCATTTTGAACAAACTGTGGAGTTTTCGCAAAGGTTTTCATATTTTAGAATTGCTGTCTTATTTCTCAAGAAGATTAGAAACAGAATTATAAAGATTTTAGGCTTTAGAAGACATAGAAGTAAGAGATAACACAAGAAGCGATGATAAATTTCATTCATCATCAAGTCTGACTTTACTAAATATAAAAAACAACTTAAAAAACTAAATTAAAATAACTCTAATTTAATATTCTGCATCACTGCGGTGACAAGAACTTGACTCTGGTGAGTGAATTGAGGGCTTAAACATCACTGAATATAACAAACAAAATAGTAAACTAAACTAGAATACTGCCTACTCCAGCACCATAGTTCTGACTGTCTCCACGCCTCAAAGGCAAGTCTAGTCCACCATCGCCTATCTTCAACTGCGCTGCCCTTTCTTTACTTTCTGCAAGGATTGACAACTTCTCAGTTAATTGGAATGCTGGGGCTTGCAGCCTTGTGTGCTCAAAGTCATGGAAGACACTGCAGTTTGTCGACTGATCCCAACTAGCACGCAGCTCATTGTTGACCATCATTTTGCTAACAATGCAATGAGTCCGTGCTTCTGAGAGCTCAAACATCTTGGCGATTTGTTCCAAGCTTAAAGTCTTGTATGACGGTGAGTAGGTCAGAGGGTAGGTTCTCAAAGCCGCCTCCTTGATCTTGGCCTTGATCATCTCAAGAACACACTCACGATTCCTGAGGAGCATCGGGAATTTATGACATTAAGGGCCTTTTGGAAGTTGCCTTCGCTGAGGGCTCTGGTAGCTGCCACTATATGATCCCTGACATTTTCAGCGGGTCCTTCGAACAGTCGCTTATCATTTGATTCAAGCAACCGCCTGAATGTTTTACTAATCACTCTGCGCTTTGTGTCGTGGACCTAGCTGCCATATTAGGCACTTCCAGCAGCATGGCACATATCAAATGAACCGCCTCCAGGAGCTCAAGGTTTATGTGCATATAGGAGGGCATCTGCCGGCTTCTCTCCAGCCTTTCCTTTTCTGGAGTTTTCTCGTGAAATCTACTTCCCAAGACACCTTGTGCAAGCAACTCCCTTACTCTTCCACCCAAATTTAAGTCAGAAAGGCAGCTATTTCCTTCAAGGATTAGTCCATTCCGAAATGCACATAGACCGAGTTGTGCCACGGCCCTATTAAACAATATTTGGGTTGAAATGTCCATATGCTGAATACAATCTGGCAGGTGACTCATCAGCAACAAGTTGTGCACAGTAGAAAACTCGTCCAAGAGAGCACGGTGGTAAATGTCACAAAGCATTGCTCGTGCTTTAGTCTGATCATCTCCATGCTTGTATATCAATCAAACCAGAATATCCATGAAGGCCCTACTGCTCTCAGTAAAAGTGGGTTTCCGAGGAACAAGTTGAGGAGTTACAATAAATGCCATAGGCTCCTTGCCTGCACCATCTTGTGTCTGCTGATCAGCAAGACTTCTTATGGAATCATAAACTTCCTGTGGTTTATGATATACTTGTTCAACCCGCCTTAGGGCTACCTTTGCAGCATCTTTGAAATTCCCAACTTTCTCTAAATACTCTTGAACATTTTGAGCAAGAGTAAAAAACATTGGTTCATCTCTGAGTCTTTTGATGTACTCATTGGTGTGAGGGTCCGCGCACTGCAAGCTGTTGAAGAAGTCAGTGTCTATCCTTTCCACAAAGGCTGCCAAGTTTCCCCAAAGCCTGATTGTCCCATTGTAGTCCAGTCCCATCTGGGATTCATTCTCATCTGGCTCCGCCATATCATTCACCACAATGTTTGGATATTGCACCAGAATATCAAGTACAACAAGCATGTTCCGCACACACTTTTTCCCACACATTTATAGGCATGTGCCTGCTGAGACCCGGGTTGACATCAAATTGAGCAGAAACAGGACGGAAAAGAATCTCAAGCTTTTGTGCGGGTGTTTTAGCAACTGTTGTCAAGAAGGTAAGCTGCTTAAACCTTCCAGTTCCCTTCCTTCCTGAGCTGCCACTACCTCTTTCAACTTCTTATTTATCACATCCCATGACATCTCGTGACCATCATCTTCCTCATCCGTCATTGATTCAACATCTGTCTGATATGAAGTTTCAGAATCCGTTTAAGAAGACTCATCAGAATCCTCCTCGCTCTTCACGGGATTCTCCCTAAACAAACTAATCAAGTCCTCATACTGCCTATTGTTCTTCTTCAGTTTCTGTTTCATCACGGTCAAGGCCTTGGCATTGCTGCTAGTCATCTTCTTCTTAGCAGCCTTTTTTTCCAGCGCTTCAGCCAAAATGCCCTCCAGCAAAACAAGCGCTTTGATGTAGAGAGACGGTACTTTTTCCTTCTTGGTCATGCGCATCACCTTCTCAAGCTGCTTATTAAGTTTCTCAAAGCAATCCTCCATGCTGATCCAATCATTGACATTCTTAGCAGCATTCTTTAATTTGTCAAACGTAGCATTCATCTCATCAAAGTGCTTGACTTTTGCTGATTTAAGAACACGCTTCGGATCATCCTCCTTGTCATCAGAGGCATCACTGACATCTATTCTGTAGCAGCTTCCTTCGGTGGAAATCTCAGTAACAACTGCAGTTTCAGATTCTCTATCAGTATCAATATCCGAATCGCTGCTTGAAGTACTCCGCTGGCTCCAGAACTTGGACTTGAAGGAATACCTAATGAATAATGTACTCAGAATCAACAATTCCGATATGTAAAGGATTGCTTTGGACGTATGAAAGTTGTACAAGAGAACAGGTGAAAAACAGTAAGAAAAATGTAATTTACAAGATGGAGAAATTGCCTGTGCACAATAACCCGGCTGGAAACCCAAAACCCAAGCATGAACTAAGTCATTCTGCTTATCAACGAAAAAAAAGTCACAAATGAGATAATTGACTGTTATAACTCTTATCCATTAACCAAAACCAGATCATATTAAGGTTTAGTTTCTTATTTATCTCATCCTTTTTTTATAATACAAGTTAAAACCCGAAGCTAATCTTATCATTAAGCAATGATGAAGACTTAAACCTCGCCGTACCTGAATAAGATGCCATATGCAGCGCCAGGATGCTCTTGAATAAACAGGAGCCATCATTTCTACAAACCTGCCATACGTGTAATTAAGACGTGCAGGATACACGGACCTATATCTGTAACACGCATGCACGCATCCATGGATTGATGCACGCGTGAGTAAACCATACGTGTCTGTGTATTTGTATATGAAAATTTTGTACCCTGTGCATGAAGGATCTGTGCTGTTTTCATCACACTTCCTTCCACCACGAAGTGTCTTGTTTATGTTCCTGTTAATGCACCACCAACCAAAAGAGTGGTGAAGAACACGTAAGATCGGAGCAAGTAGTGAAGAATTTACTGAGAAAGAATCATTAGAGTCTGCTACCAAATTTCAAATTAGGTTCTATATTAGTCTCCTTAGTTTAGACAGAATACCTGTGTACTTCTGTTCTGTTGTCTCTCGCCATAAGAAGATGCACCTCGGAGTTGGCAGGATCAAGTGCTGGCTGTGATATCTCAAGCCCCTCTTTTCTGATAATCAACAAGTGTCTGCATATGCAAGAAATCAAGATGAATACATACTGAAACAATATCAGGATGCAATGGTTTTACATAAATGCACGAAAAATGTATGAATTGAGGGGAGTAACTTCCAGCATTGAAATTTTCGATTCCCAGGTCCTCGTCCCAGAGGTAGATGTTAAAAAGGAAACCTAACCAGGTTACTAGAATTTACTAGGAAAATTTACATGTGCGAATCTCAATTACAATTATGGCTAGGGGCAGTTACCACTAGTTTGATTCATAGCAGACACATGTATAGCCCTACTACTCCATTCCTAATCCCTCCACTCGTTTACATGACCGCGTAATGAAAAAAGCACGACAACAAAATGACTTGATGGGAACTGAGAAATCGAAGAACAATGAGAAACCAAATCCATGAATTTGAAGATACAAAGAAACTAAACAACGGGATGAGAAACAATTGTGTTCTCCTTTGGTTACCTTCTTTACAATCTTGTTCACACTTTTCTTTTGCTTTAATTCAACTGCAATGGCCAGTAAGTCTGTTGATGACTTTGAGTTCTAAAACAAAAGGAGTACATAACATATATCAGCATTAAAACCCGATTTCTTACAACCCTAATTACCATATCCTTCGAGCTGCCTAATCAAAATTTAAGATTATCACTACAATCAACACAGAAACAACGGCTTACCTTTTTGTTTTAGGGACCCCATAAAGGGTTGCATTAGCAAGTCAAAGGTCTTGGAAACCATTCCTTTAGGTAGTGCCTCAGTTCCTTCAGGCCTGCATTGAGCCTAAACATGTAGGAGAACATCAATCACAACTACAAATTTTAACCATTGTACATATAAATTATAAAGAAGACTGATGCACCATTCAAGAAAACCTGCAACTTTTCGAAATTGTATGTTGCATAGCATTAACTGATCCTTATGCTAAAAACTTCTGTGAATGAAATGTCTAAGGAGTACTAAATATGCCAAGGAAAACATATACATATAGTCTTTATGGCGTACGTTTAACAGCACTTTTTGCAAAATGTAGTCAATTAAGTTTGTCGATGATATCTTGACTATATCAAAATGTAGTCAACTATATTAGCAACTGTAGGTCGAAGTATCAACAATATCAATAATATGAACAACATATCCACGTTTTAAAAAAGTTCAGTTAATATATATGTATGGTGAATAGTACCTCTTAATCAGTGACAACAAACTGGCTCCGAAAGAAGAGAACTGCACAAAGCATGGCAATGGTAGAAAGGAAACTGCAACTAAAGAACCTCCTTCTTGTTGGGTCCTTGTGAGAAATCTGAATGCAAGAGGAAATAACAAAAACAAATATAAACCAAAATAATTACAAATCAAAAGGGTAGGCATTCATAATTCTCTGCTATTAAGATTGGACATTAAAAAGCCTCATAAACTTTGTGTAAAAAAAAAGCCACATAAACCAATTCAAAAACCAAATTCTGCTGCATCATACAAAGAATGTGAAAAACTGGACTTGAGTAAACCAAAGGAAAATCACTGCAAAAGGTGAAAACAACAGTGCGAAAATCACTGCAGGAAGAAGGTGAATATCATGCTATGAAATCGAAAGTCGATAAACTTTAAGAGAGCTATTGCAAAGAGGGGCTTACAGAAGTTGGGGTCTTCATCATCATCATCATCATCTCCAAGTTGAATAAAACTAGAACAATTTCTGAATGTTGAGAGATTGAGAAATGAGATTATGGTGATTGCAAGGAAGGAAGCAAAAACTACGAATTATGATGTGAGATATATTTATGAGAATTAAATTTAATTAAAAAGTTTTGTCAACGGACCTTCAAAAGCAGTGCATCAAGTGAAGCGGCCTACGATACTTGAAGCTGCAAAAGCCAATTTTCTAATAAACAGAGCTACTGATCCCACATGTCCTTCAAAATCCACCAAGACGCGGGAAGACTGCCTAATGCGTTGGGCTCAAACCCACTTCGATGTCTCGGTACAATGCCTTTGAGTAATGATTGTAGTATGTATCTCAAACTTTAGACGGTGAGAGTTGTTATCAGCACTTTAAGAGCTGATATATGACGTGTGATAATCGTCTTTTATCTAAAGTTGAATTAAAGACCTATATAATGTAATAGTTAAATTTAATGAAAATAACAATTGATTTATGTGATGTGACATGTAGCTAGAATTATCTTATGTACAGACTAAGAATTTGATGGTAACTTTCTTGTTCTCGTTCTCTCACACACAACTTTTATGTTCTTACTATGTGTATGAGTTTTGATTAGAAAAGATAAGCTATTTTAGAGTTTCTTGAATGTGAATAGACACTTTCATGTGAGGATAGTAAAGATAGGGTTTAGATTTAATTAAGTGGTACATTGAAAGATTCTTTGTTGACGACGTCGTCACCAACCATCTTGTTACTCTAGAATTAACATAAATTAATTAGCTGGAAAAATAGAGGTTAAAGAATCTGTTGATGAGTCTTACTTATTCCGAGGTATTTTCTTACTATAATATCTTGTTATATTTTATAATAAAACAAAAAATGGTAAACTCTTCATTCTACGCTCAAAATCTTAGTCTTTAACAACCCAAAGTCCTGCGTAAGAAAAACCTTTGTTTGACATTACACTATAGACAATTGTGTGGGTGACTGTTTCTACGTTGTAAAATCCATATTCATCAACAAACAACCACTAACCAAAATAAAGATAGGCCTACAACTTTATCCACAGATGACCCTAAGTCATTATTATATTATAAAATCCACATACATCAATCAACAGGTAACCACTAACTAAAGGGAAAAAGATTCTGGTCGGATTTTTTTTTTTTTTGAATTCTATGAAATTCGTGATTCGAATCGTTTATCGTATATCGCGTTGTTAAAAATTATTTTAAAATTTAAAATTAAATATAAATAATACCTAATAAAAATTAATGTATGTCAAGAAAATGATCCAACGAGGATCCTTTTCCTTCAAGTAGACAGGGCTTGTAACCTTATCGACAATTGACGCTCGACACAAAAATCAACATACATCAAAAGGTGCGAGGCATCAATTGTCCTCACCTGCAACCTTATCCAATAGTTGATGAATTGGGTAGGAAGTTATACAGCACGTATGATGTAACGTGCAACACTATTATTGCTGGTCAAGGCCTTTGTCAAGTCTCAGGGGAGGCCCGGAGAAGGGTGCTCCAAGGACAAAGGACACTTTTAGGCGTTAGCAGATTGCAGTGATTCTCGAGCTACATGGAGAAGGAGCAGAAAATTTTCATTATGATCGGAATACGAGAGATATATTATATGTTTTTATAGAAATTGAGAAAATTTTTAATTTTTAAATTATTAAATTTTTAACACACATATCATATCATTTGTATAGTAATATGTTATGTATCATCTTATGTACCGATCATATTAAAAAATGTATTGAGAAAAAGACACGGCATCCGACACAAGGACGAACCAATCCAACCAATCAATTTGATCAAAACACCACACACGCACCGTAACATGTGCCCTCATCACCCAATTAGCCCCACCACCACACCCACTTTCCCTTCATTCTTGAGTCGTTTGTTTCACGCGCTTCCAGCATGCCTGACTGCAGGTAACCTAACAGTGGAAAATGGAAAATGGAAAATGGAAAATGGAAAATGGAAAATGGAAAATGACATACATCCTACAATGCTAAACCTGGTTGCAGCGGAGTCGCTGATACATCCTACAGTGCATAAGGGTTTTCATGGAAAATGACATACATCGAAAGAGTTTATTGTTATGTTGGATTTTGATTTAATACTATATTGTTACGGTAGGTTTCTTTTTACATGATAATATATTTTGGAATGCGTTGCCGCGATGACACGAATTTATATAAGTTGTTTTCATTTTTGTAGTTTGCTAACATTGTCAAATGTGTCTTCTAGCATCAATGATCCAAGAATTTATACATAAAATTTTACCATTGATTGAAAACGCATATTTATATCATGTAAATTGTTCATCTACAAAAAACACCCTATATTTAAAGAAAACATCAATTCACCACATAGTAAATTTTTATTGAAGTCGAGTATTCTCGTCTACAATGACTGAGTTGCAAGAAAAGATTTATCCTTAATTTTGTTTTTTGGTAGAAGATTTCTCCTAAATTTGGTTGCCCTAGCTTGAACCTTTTATCGTCTGCAGAGTTTAATGTTGATCACAAATGGAAAAGGATCTAGTTTGGAGATCCTAGGGATTATGTGATTGTGACATTTCATCGTACATTGTGAGATCAATTTTCGTTAGTACTATTCATATTTAATATAAAATTTTAAAATTTGAAATTATTTCTGACCGCACGATGTACGATGAACGATCACAATCATAGGATTCCTAGGATTCCTAGAAAAAGGATCCGGCAAGGATCCTTTTCCATCATAGATTCATTGGGACAGATGTACATGTGTTCAGTTTTTAACCGTGCCGTAGGACTAGTGATGGACTCCTCAAACTTGTAAGTGAAAGGTTTTAGGTTCGATTCTTGCCAAAGGCAAATTTAAACCACGTTATTGCTAGTTCATTATGAGGCTAAACTTTCATCTTATCTTTAATGTAGATAATATCGTTTGTTAAAAAAAATAGTACATTTTCTTATCAATCAAACAAAAGGAGACATTTTTTCTTACTTTTTACTTAAATTATGGTACCCTCTCTAAATCCATAACCATAATCATGATATGTAGTGCTTAATACTATAAAATAAGTGGTAATTATTTCGTTTAATATAATTTATTTGTTTTTAGTTGTCCAATGTCTCTGTGTGTCCATCGACATTCTTTCTGGTTCTCTTCTAAATTTTGTATAAACGGTAATACTAATAACACCACCAATTTAAATTATTCTTTAACAAATAATATTATCTATACGAAATAGGCAGGGAGCTAGCTTTACGATAGATTAGTAATAATATGGTTCAAATTTGCTTTTTGTGAGAATTGAACTTAAGACCTCTCACGTACAAATGAAAAGAAATATCACTATATCGTAATACTAAGTAACACTATTGGTTTAAATTATATTTTGTAAATTATATAATGTAGTTGTTAATATTAAATTATTACTAAAAATATTAATTAACGTATTTATTTATTCTCGATGACACATTATATGAATATAAATCTTTACTAATTAATAACACACTCATTGTCAACCAAAATCATATGAAATTACCAGTTTAATATTCTAATTAAAATAGAACATGAATAAGAAATATGAGGCAGAAATATAATTTCACACAACCAAATTTTAGTTTTTTTTTTTCAAAGCCTCATCTACATATAATCTTAACATATCTCTAATTAAAAAAATAAAAAAAAATAAAAAAAAAACTTTCCACTCGTACATTCTCTATCACTCTCCTCCTCTCTCATTTTATTTAAAAAACAAAAATAAAAAATGTTCTCACACACTTTATATATATTTATATGCTAGTATGATCTAAAAATTGATCCACCTAGCATGTGGACTTTGTGTGGTGGAATCTGTTTATGATTGATAATAAGTTATTAACTCTTGGTCTTCTCGAGAAATTCAATTTTTTTACACTATTTCGTCCTTTTATTTTTGGATGCAGTGTCTTTGCTTTTAAGTGGCTCTCTAGTTCTTCTCTCTCGGGAACTCTCTCTCTCTCTCGCTGGTTTTTGCAGCTTCTTTATCTGAAAGTGGGTTTTCTTTCCTTTGCATGTTACTATTTTATTTATTTATGTTCTTATTTTTTTGGCTTGGTGTTTGTTTAGTTTGTAGGGTTTCGCTTTGGCAATTGATGCCTAGGGTTTTTTAATTGCATGCTTGAATTCCTTTTGTGTTTTCATGTGCTTAAGTTTGAGTTTTTATACGGTTGTTTTCTTCTGGGTTTTTGTGGTTGTTCTTGTGTTTCTGACTTCAGAATTAAGAACTTATTCATGCACCAAAACATAGTTAAGAAACAATTGGAAAAAAAAAAAATTGAATTATTAAATATTAGATTCAGCTCAGCTTACATGTTCCAGGAACATCTGCGTGAAAGATTTATCCTTTTCTGTACATCAGTCCCAATTTGTAAGAATTAAGGTTAAAAGTTTGTATTTTGACTATTTTCTTAACCCTTTTTATGCAAAAAATTTGGCCTGAAGTGTAAGCTTGACTTTCAAAGCATTTGGAATTTACTTTGTTTTCAAGATGGAGATGTTCCATGCTCACAAGAACTAGTTTTAGATTTTTCCATTAATTTCTCAAAGCTTTTGTACATTTTATTCGGTGTTGTATAATTTATGACGAATATTTTCTACCTCTTGGGTAGCAGTTTAATTTCCATTGAAAATTAGATAGTTTCTGGTTGTAGATAGTTTTCTTAGAAATCTCTAGATGAGGTTTCTGATAGTATTTTGCATGTTATGTTGTGTTCTTACTTCTTAATTTCATGTTCTATGTGTCCCTGAAAGATCATTCTTGATCTGTAATTATAGGGTAGGTCCTAGATATTCTCTAGTCATACTTTATAATTTTTCAACCCAGCACCATAGTTCCGGTATATGTCAGACTTCTTTGGAGTCGATCATGATACTACTGTACTAGGTCTGTATTTTCTGTGCTAACAATCTAGGTCAGTTGGTGTTATTGGGGATATCAGATATTTGGTTAGTATTTTATATAGATGTGTATGTATGTATGTATATGTGTATAAAGTTCATTTTAATTTCTCACCTTTTATTTCCCCCCCCCCCCCCCAATTTATGTGTGGAAATTTGATCGCATGTGGAAGATCCCTTGTTGTGATTGTTAGAACATTATAAGCTGCTCTTTTCCGTAGCTACTGATGTCTAATTTGAGCTATGGTTTGATGTTGTGTGACAACGAGAGAGAGCACGCTTGTCATCACGCATGAAAGGATCATGGTTGTTTACGGGCGTGCCCTCTCTTGTTGTCATTCGGTCCACCTGCTCTATCTTTGGCATATGATATTAATTTGCAGGTGATTTTGATCTCTAACTATACATGCCAGAATTCGCATATGATATATATATATATTACTTGTTTTTACTTCAATTTGTTGTAAATTTTTTTGTGGAATCATTTTTTGTGAACTTATTGAGTCTCATGTTTGAGATCCAAAATAATGTGCTCATTCAACAATTGTTAAAACATTTTGACAAAACAAAAAGCTATTGGTAAAACATAATATACGGAACTTCAATATTCATCCGTAGCACATCAATTAATCATTTACCTCAACCAATTAAGTTTGTTTAGCGGCAATCCACTTTGTGTTACCGTTTAGTGGTATTCTTTTTACTTGTAAGTGAAAGGTCCTAGGTTTGATTGTTGCTAAAGGAGAGTTCGAACCAAATTATTATGGCTAATCCATTGTGAGGTTTAGCCCACTCCCCCACCCCTTTAGTTTAACATCAAATGTATTAAAAAAAGTTTGCTTAGTGGGGACTTAGGATGGGGTTGAAAAGATTTGTGCTGATCATGATGAGTGCTTGTTGTGTTGTGCATATTGCAGATGTTGAAAATTTTTGTGAAATTTACTAATTATTGATCTTGGCAATCTTGGCTGATTTGCCTCCTTGTTTTAATGATAATTCCGCCCAAAAACCATAATATGTTCTTTACACATATTAGAACCGAAAAAGATAATCAAGTTAGATTTTAAGGAAAACTAATGAAAATGGCTTGAAAACTTTGAGTTTTAATTATAAGGACAAAATAAAGGGTAAAGTGAATAGTACCAGGATTGACTTTTTAGTGTAAAAATGTGGTTTTTCGTTAAAGTGAACAGTACCGGGAGCTTTTCGTTAAAGTTCCCTAGATTCTAATGAGAATCTATAAGTTGAAGGTTTGTTTTATTTAAAAAGAAGGGTGGTTTTCACATATGAGAAAGTAGAAGTTGAAGATTTGTTCAATTTGCATCCATTACTATGTTTCTAACACTTCCTAAAATAATTTTTAAATTTTCCTTTTGATTTTATTAGATATTTTATTTTCTAATTTAAAAACATAAATTTATTAAACATAAAAGCAAAGAAAAGGGTCTGTTTTGCATATGGGATAGGGAAAATTTGGATACTTTTTTTCTTTGCACTCATTGTTGTGCTTTTCAAACTTTTCATAGTATATAAACATTCTCAGCATTTAGTTTTATTCAATTTTCTCTTTTGTATATGGCCATTGTGCCATGGGATTGTGGAGGAACCAAAAGGCCACAGTGGCATGATCAAGATCGTCATTGTGGTTGCATGGCCAAATACTCTCTTATTGTTCTTTGTTCCTGCATTTATATATTACTCCCAACATATTTTGCTTAACTATTTATTAGCTTGTGTATTTCTTCGTTTATGTGCCATATATAGGCATTTTGTTGTTATATTAATGAAAACTGTGAAATAACGTTAATCTGTAATTTGTATCCAAGAAATCAAAATTTGAAGTGATTAGATTAATCAAAAAACACTTTTAGATACCATTGTTTCATTTTAAGAGTTTTGGATTTTTGGACTCATGTTATATTGTTATTTCACTATCTGCGATGGAGATGTAGTTTCATTTAAGGGAAGATAATTCAACGACGGCACTGTATTTGTATATGTGTGAGATATCCATTTTCTTGTCAAATTTTCAGAGAAGAAATGTGATTAGTGGATTGAAATGTTAAGGAGGGACAAATAAATGGGTGATCTAAGCATGAAATTGCAGGGTTGCTGATGCTATATATACCAGTGGTGATGGTGAACTCAATGAACAGATCGTATTTTGGCAATGCTAACTTGGTATTTGTGGGGTTGACGGTGATGGTGAGATGTGGTTTGCCAGCTAGTAGATTGTGTTTTACTGGTAAGTGGATTGACAGCGGTTTCATATTGCATTGAGATTGTATCTTAAGTCTAACTTGTTCTTGCAGTTTCTTTCTCACAAAGGATGAAATAGATCCTCTATATTTTGTTTTATACTGAACTTTCAACTAGCACATGATGCTGATCTCTAATAGCAGATTGAATTCATATATTTATGACTTGTTTTTACTTGGAAGTATGTGTTGTTTCCCATTAAAATTATTCAGCATTCGGAAAATCTAATGTAATTGCAATGCAGTAGTTATGCGTAAATCATTTTTGTCAGTCATGTTTGGTATGTGGTCGTAATGTAACTGGTTAATGGGTATATAAATTGTTGCACTTTAATAGAATAGGCTAAAAATTGTTAGATGCTCTTGATGTACATGAGATAAATAAATGAAATTTTCTGATTGAGCAATACTTTCAGTTCTGTTTGCTATTTGGAATTCAGAATTTGATTTTAGTGGTGCTTATTTTACTCTTTTTACTTTTACTTCTTGTGTAATGTAGGAAAGGATGAATATGGCTGGAGTTGGGTTGATGAGGATTCCATTCCCCTTATTTGTTCCTGCTCGTACCAGTATTTTTACCATTTTCTCACCCTTTTATTGTTAAATTGAATGGTAAACTGTAACGCTATCAAGTAAACCAAAAAAACATGTGCTAAGGGACTGGGCATGATTTTGTTGTTAATATGATTGAATGAGTCCATTACTGGATACAGAAGCAAAATATATGAGCACTCCTTTTATCTACTAATAATAAGTGGAAGACTTAAGAATGAAGAGAAACATTGCTAATGCAATAGCCGTGACAATGGCAAATTGGCTATGCATACAAAGCTAATTTTGGTATGGGCGGTGTGAGAGTGAAGGTTGGGGATGCAATTTTGCGGCTGTTGGTGTTACCTTGGTTGTGAGTTGGTTGTAGTTTTTTGCCTATTTTTGATGTCATTTTTGTACTCTTTCCCATATGAAGGATGAAAAAACTCTTATTTCTCAAACTTCAGGCGTAGAAGACTATGTAAGATGGGGTGCTTAAGTCTTTTCCGTTGTTTGAACCCACGAGTCTTCTCACCAAAAAAAAACAGGTATATATTTGGATTGCTTGTTATAACACCATGAACATTTTTTTTTCTTGAAATTTTCCATTATCTAAGTTTCATTTTATGGACTCGTGTTTTCGATATTGTTAATTTTGTGTCCTTGTTAAAGTGTGGATGATGGGGCCCTAAAGTATCATGAAACTCTAGACTCAGTTGTTAAAAATGCATTACAGGAACTCTAGGACTCCATCTACTTAAGCACTACAAAACTACTACTTAAACATTACAAATGCACTACGTAAACACTTTTCCTATCGAATGTATTGCATGGTCATTTTTAAGTACCTCTATCTATATTTTGTAGTGCATTCCTACCAAATTAAGCTTAAAATCCATGCAACTTTAAGTCCTCATCCAAATGTCTTTCACCGGTATCAAATATTTCTACAACAACTCTAGTAGTTGCAAGGGAGAGGTAAAGTTGTTAGAGTGTTATGTTTTAGGTGAGCACCACTCATGTGGGGGGAATATTACCGTTGCACATAGGAGAGCATCTCTCTTACATCATCAACTCATCTTAACCATTCACGTAATTTACACTATGAGACAGTTACAAGTATCATACTCTATCACTTAATGAAATTACCTCTCCACAGCACACTTGGAGCATATTTCTGAAAATTCACTTATAATTCAACACTCCCTTCTAGGTGTTTTGCAGAAATCACTCTCAAAGACTTCCTCAAATACTTAAATCGATCCTTTCCCATGCTTTTGTGTTTGCATTACACCAAATCAATTTCCCCTTCTTGCAGTGCATCTTTGATGACGTATAGGATTCTTAGATATAGCAATGGTAGAGGTATTATCACACAAAATTTGAGTTGGTTCAACTTGTTCTTCCCCAAAATCTGAGAGAACAAACCTTAACCCGATTGCTTGCACAGTAGCTTCAGCTGCACTCACATATTCAGCCTCTGCAATTGACAATGCTACACTATTTTGCTTGATTAATGCCCAAGAAAGCACTCCAAATCCTAGACTAAAGTCATATCCAGAAGTGCTTGTCATCCTCACTTTCAGCCCAGTCACTGCCACAATACCCAATTAGCACAACATTCTTCCCCTTTTCACTTGCAATTCCATACTCCAAGGTGCCTTGGATATTTGGAATGGCCTTTTTAGTAGTTCCCATGTGCTTCCTGGTGATAGTGCATGAACCTAACAAGTAGGCTTGCTGCAAACATAATGTTTGGTCTTGTAGCGGTCAGATACAAGAAACTCCCAACAATCTTTCTTTACAAACTTTCATCAGCCATTTCACTTCCATCCACTTTAGACAATTTTTCATTAACAGCCAATGGAGTTGCAACTAGTTTGCAATACGTCCAAATTTATCCAATAGAGCCTTTGCATATTTCTTCAGATGTAAGAAAATGCAACTCTTAGTTTGAACTACTCCTCGACCCAAGAAGTGATGTAATAATCCCTAGTCTGTTATCTCATATTGCTTCATCATTTCACTTTTAAATTCTGAAATCAACTCATTTGAACTCCCTAGTGTAAATGATATCATCCAACCACATACAAAGAGACAATGATAATACCTGCCTCAGTTGTCTTGGTATACAATATGGCTTCACTAGGACTTCTGTGAAACCCAACTTTTGAGAAAAATATGAATAAGTTTCTTCATACCAAGCTCTACGGGCTTGCTTCAGACAATATAGTGCTTTCTTGAGTTTGCAAATCTTGTCTTCCTTGCCTTCATTCACAAATCCAAGAGTTTGATCAACATATACCTCTTCATGGAACACTCCATTGAGAAATGCAAACTTCACATCCAATTGCTTTGAACCTCTTTGTGCAGCTAGAGCTTCAATGTTCTTATGGTGTTAGGTTTTGCAACTGGAGCAAATGTCTCATTAAAATCCAATCCAGGCTTCTGGAAGTACCCCTTTGCTACTAACCTTGCCTTATTCTTCTATACAGAGCCATCTAAAGGGGAACCTTCTAGGAAACTCATTTACAGACGTGTCTAAGCATAAATTTCAAACATCTCTGGTGACTCTTAGCCTTAATATTATGCTATTGTCAACATGTTTAAGATTTATGAAAACTTGTGTTCCTGTTTTCATGGAATCTGGATGTGAAAACGTTTTCCTTCCCCAACCCTCGCTTTCTTTTCTGTCACTCTGATGATATCTTCGCTATTCTTTTTGGTACTTGGCTCATGTGTTTGCAATGGAGGACACGGGCTTCTATTTTCACCTATTCGCTTCCGTTTGTCTCTAAAGTGACTAATGGATTTCTTGTTGATGGAGTTTCACTTATAGGTTTTTTATTCGTTAAGATGTAAAGGCCTATTAATGATTTTTCTTGTAAATTGGAAGCACTATATCCATGATGAGCTTTTAAAGCTGAACTTCTCTGGTAGAAAAATTTGTTCTGCGTCTGCTTACCATGCGAATGGTGTACGTTATAGAAGATAGTTTGCTACTGTTTAGGTTGTTACTGCTTTACCTATTCTGTTTATGTGCTTGCCTTGCTACCGTCTAGGTGGTTACTGCTCTACCTATTCTTTTTAATGTGCTTGCTTTTATTGTTAACAAGAGTCAAAGTATGACACCAGCAATTGATTCACACTTACGGTTAAATATTGTTCAGAGTAATTCCGAAGTGCTTGAATGATCACCAGGAGTTGAATCTGAAGACCGAGTAAGTGTTTCCTAGATACGTCTGCTTCAACCAGCTTGCAACTCTTAAAGAGAATTTGATTTTACGTCTGTGCTTCATCACGTATACTGTTTAACATTCGAAGGGATCCCTGGCATATTCTAGTTTAGCATCTCATTCAAGCTCATATCAAAACTGGGATCCGCCGTTATGAAGGCCGGCTTTTATCATTGAAACAGATCACTCTCCCAGATTGGACATTATATGCGAAACCAGATTGGACATTACATCCTTTTGAGTTTAAACCGAAATTTAGTATATCAATCTGCATTATTTTTACTTGGATTTTATGTATATTCTGACAATTGGTCCTTCGATATTTGTTCTTTTATCAGATGTTTTCAGCATCTCATTTCCTCTGGATTGTGTGTTCTTTTTCAAAACAAGTGGGATTTGGAAGTCATGTCATCCCCTCAAAGAGAATTTTTAGCTGAGTGAATGAAATGATTCCGACGTTATTCACCGCTCTGGTCAAATTGGGGCTTAAGCGACTCTTCATGCTCGTCTCACCCTCTTGGCCCGCCTTTTCCTGAATCCAGGATCGAGCTTATTCCCCCATCTGTGGTTGATGCCCACGGTGGATGACATAGCAGTGGTTTAGTGTGCCCTTATTTCAGCCAGCACTTGGCATGGCCTGGCGGGAAAGTACCATCCCTTTCAACGGTAAGACCACCTGCAATGGTTGGGGAAAATTTAGTTAAGATAAATAGTGCAATTGAAATCCGAACTTTAGACTATAGTAATGTCCTTCAAATCAAATGATGTATTCTCTTCCCTATATCCCTGCTGTTGCTCATTGTAAGAAGGCACTGAAGAGCTCTTTTAAGATCACTGCTCAGCATGGCCAATTCAAACTCCAACCTACAAAAAGGGATGACAATGATATACTGTTCAAATTGAGATGAAACGGCTGCTGCTTGGATTTGAAGATAAAAAGAAACTAAACAACGGGATGAGAAACAATTGTGTTTTCCCTTACCTTCTTTGCAATCTTGTTCACTTTCCTTTTGCTTCAATCCAACTGCAATGGCCAATAAGTTTGTTGATGATCACTTTGAGTTCTAAAAAAAAAGGAGTGAAACTTGAAATCCGATTTCTTTAAATTCAATTAGAAGTCTTAAATATTTCCGATTTGGTTAATATTTTGTAAGGATAATCTATGGGGTGAAACTTGAAAAACAGATTATTTGGATCACTAAACTTCAATGTGGTGTGGGCCTACAACTTATTCCCATTTTTATAAAAAAAATAATAATAATAAAATAGGGATCCCTTAACTTAAAGCCCTCCATGAACAACATATCCACGTTTTTTAAATGTTTAGTTAAAACAAATTGGCTCTTTATAACCTGTGACAACAAATTGGCTCCCAAAGAAGAGAACCGCAGAAAGCATAGCAATGGTAGAAAGGAAACTGCAACTAAAGAAGCTCCTTCTCGTTGGGTCCTTGTGAGATATCTGAATGCAAGAGGAAATAACAAGAACAATGCAAACCAAAATAATTAAAATTCAAAAGGGTAGGCATTCATCATTCTTTGCTCTTAAGATGAGACATTAAAAAGCCACATAATCATTGTGTAAAAAAAAGGCACATAAACCAATTCAAAACCAAATTCTGCCGCATCAGTACAAAGAAAATGAAAAAAAAAAAAAACTGGACTTGAGTAAACCAAAGGAAGATCAAGAAAATAAAAAGTGCAGAAGGAGAAAACGAGGGTCCGAAATTTACTGCAGGAAGAAAGTGAATATCATACTACGGAACCGGAACTCCATAAACTTTAAGAGAGCTATTGCAAAGAGGGACTTACAGAAGTTGGGGTCATCATCATCATCATCATCTCCAAGTTGAATAAAATTAGAACAATTTCTGAATGTTGAGAGATTGAGAAATGAGATTATGGTGATTTGAAGGAAGGAAGTAAAAACTATGAATTATAATGTGGGATATATTTGTGAGAATTAAATTTAATTAAAAGTTTTGTCAACGGAGCTTCAAAAGACAAAAGCAGTGCAACAAGTGAAGCGGCCAACATTATATGAAAGCTGCAAAAGCCAATTTTCAGGTGAAGAAAGCTACTGATGCCACGTGTTCTTCAATGGCCACCAAGACGCGGGAAGACTGCCAATGCGTTGGGCACAAACCCAGTTCGATGTCTCGGTACAATTTCTTTTAATTAATGTATTTCGCTTCAAAGATAGTAAGAGTTGTTATCGTAGTTGGTATTTGACATGTGATAATCGTCTTTCATCTAAAGTTGAATTAAGAATTTATATCATGTAATAATTAAATAAAAATGAAAATAACAAGTGAGTTTATGTTGAAATGTAGCTAGAATTACTTATGTACAGACTAAAAACTTGATGGTGGCTTTCATGTTCTCACTCTCACATACACAACTTTTACATTCTTACTATGTTGTTGAGTTCTGATTGAAAAACCTGAACTATTTTAGAGTTTTCTGAATGTGATAGAGGCTCCCATGTGGGGATGGTAGAAATAGGATCGAAATTTAATTAATTAGTACGTTAGAAGATTTCTTGCTGACGACATTGCCATGAACACTAAAAAGCTTAATTGTCTTTTTTTTTTTTTTTTTTTTTTTTTTTGGAAAACAAAATTCTTAAAGAGTTTTAACAACCCAAAGTCCAATGAAAGAAAAACATTTTGAGACATTACCCTAGGGCCAATTGTGCAAGTGACTCTTTAAGTCATTTCAACGTTGTGGAAGTAGAACCCACTTACATCAATATGCAATCACTAACTAAAGGAAAAGGATATCCTTTTTCTAGGAATCCTAGGGATCACGCAATCATATCCGTTCATTGTATATCGTACGGTCAGAAATTATTTAAAATTTAAATATAAATAATACTTAACGAAAATTGATCTCACGATGTACAATGAACGGATACGATTGCAGAATCTTTTTTCCTAACTAAAATAAAGATGGCCTACAACCTTATCAACACGTGACCCTAAGTCATTCATATGTAGTAAAATCCACATGCATCAACAGGTAACCACTAATCAGTGTGGAAATGCCTACAACGGAAAAGGATCCTCTCTGGATCCCTTCCATCAAATCCACCTAATCAATTAATCCGATCTTTGAAATTTGATCAAATGACTACAAATATGAGACCCCTTTAAAGTTATAATAACTTTGGTCATTGGATTAAATTTCAAAGGTTCGAATTGATTGATTTGGTGAATTTGGTAAAAGGAATCCGGAAAGGATCCCTTTCTGCCTACAACCTTATCGACAAATAGTCATTAACACCTTGTAAAATCCACATACCTCAAAAGGTCGGAGGCATCAACTTTCCTCACCTGCAACCTTATCCTATAGTTGATGAATAGGGCAGTAAAGTTATACAGGACATAAAATAGGATATAGTAATAGGCAATAAAGTAGGATTCACTCATCTTTTATTCTCATCTCATTCTCTTCTATCCTCTAAGTTTGATTCTCGTCAAAGGTGAATTTGAACCACATTATTGCTAGCCCATTATGAGGCTAAACACGTCCCCTTCCCTGTAGTGTAGATAATATCGTTTGTTAAAAAAAAAAGTAGAAAATAAGGAAAGGAAAAAGAGATTAGGAGGAAGAGAATCATCCTCTGTATGCAACACTACTATTGCTAGGACTTGGATCCTTTCTTGAGCCCAAGGAGATGATCATCCTGACCAAAGTACTTGGGCCGTTGGATGAAAATCCAACGGCTACAAACATGAGGTCTCTTTAAAGTTATAATAATTATAGTCGTTGGATTTTCATCCAACAGTCCAAGTCCTTTGGTCAAGAGGATCATTTTCTTGGGCTCAGGAGAGGATCCAAGTCCCTATTGCTAGTCAAGGTTACACCAAGGTCAAAGGACAATTTTAGGCGTTTGAAGTGGAATGAGGATCCTCTCTAGATCATGTTTGTGAAGATCTCAGAGATCCTCCAATCACATCCATTCATCATATATTGTGCGGTCAGTTTTTATCAGATACTGTTTATATTTAATTTTAAATAAAAAAATTACAATGATTTTTTATTACACGATATACGATACACGGATGTGATTGAAGGATTTGGAGATGATCCTCATTCTTTGAATTGATCCTTAAGCACCATAGAGAAAGAGACACAACATCCAACACAAGGACGAACCGAATTCAACCATTAAGTTTGATCACAAACATGGAAAAGGATCCCTCGCCGGATTCTTTTTTTGGAGATCCTAGGAATTTCGTGATCGTGTCCGTTCATTGTACATCATGCGATCATAAATCATTTTAAAATTTAAAATTAAATATAAATAGTACTTAACGAAAATTGATCGCACGATGTACGATGAACGGACACGATCGCAGGATCCCTAGGATCCCCAAGAAAAGGATCCGGCTCACCACCAACACACTATAACATGTACCCTCATCACCCGACCATTTAAGTTTCTTTCGTTTTCGTACTTTACTAAAACTGTGAATGTGTTTCCTTGTATCAATGATTCAAAAAACTTATACATAAAATTGTATCATTAACTTGTATCACGTAAAATGTTTGTCTACAATAAAAACTCTATATTTGAAAGAAAAGAAAAAAAGAACTCTCCTATCATCAATTCACAACATAATAAATATTTATTGAACGCGAGGGATTCTCGTCTACAATATTTGAGTTGCAATAAAAGATTTCTCCAAAATTTAGTTGCCCTAGCTTGAACCATTTTCGTCTGCAGAGTTTAATGTTGATCATAGATATATTGGGACAGATGTACACGTGTTCAGTTTTTGACCGTGTCATAAGACTAGTGATGGACTTTTTAGGCCATTTCCACCAAATCCATCTAGTCCGGGAGATTTTGATTTAATGGTTACAAACAGAGGGTCCCTTTAAAAATTATAATAACTGTAGTCTTTGAATCAAAATCCAATGGTCCGATTAGGAAATCAAGGGAGATACAATGTCATTATCTAAGGTGGAGTGATTTCATTATCATGACTCTTTTATACTTTATTAATAAGAGCAACTCCACCCATGGAGCCCTTCCCCCTGGCAATCCACTATTGAATCCACCCTTTTGAACAGTAACTGCCTTGAATGAATAGTAACTACCATTAATGAACAGTAATTGCCATTTGCATCTCCACCCTTGGAGCCCTCCCCCTGGCAATAGGCAATAAAATATTAGTTTTTTTTGTTTGTTTAAATAATACAAAATAAAATTATTTGTAATTTCGGATAAGATTTTTTAAATCGTTCTCATTGCGCCACGTGTCATTTTATAAAAAAACAATTATTTAGTGATGGATTTCGATAAGATTTTTATCCAATGTCATCGCGCCACGTGTCGTTATCTTTTGAGAATCTTTGACGATAGATTTCGATCAGATTTTAACTCGTTCAAAATTGCGCCACGTGTCATTATCTGAAAAGATAATTATTGGAGATCGATTTCAATAAGATTTTTATCCAATACGATCGTGCCACGTGTCATTATCTTTTCAGAATCTTTGAGGATAGATTTCGATCAGATTTTTAACGAATGACGGCATGCCACGTGGCCTTATCTACAATTCAATCCTTTCTGAATCGTTCATATAATCCACCATCCATTCTCACAAATCTCACACCAATTTTCTCAACATCTCTATCTCATTATTCATAGTTTCTGCTTCTTCTTCACCATCCATCATTACAATGTCTTCTTCTTCATCAAGGATGATGTGGGAAATCGATCAGCAAGAGGAAGAATTGTTTAACTAATCTGAAGGAATGTTCAACCTTCAGATAGCCGAAAATGAGATGGAAGAGGATGAGGAGCGTAGAAGGAGAGATGACGAAACAAGAATGGCCAGAGCCTCACATTCCCGTCGAGTTGTCCAGACTGTTGCTCAGATATGCAGGCCCAACCGTTCAAGAAACCTTGATAGAAGCAGGCAGCGACGGGGTGAAGAGCTGTTGGACGATTACTTTGTCCATAACAGTGCATTTCCTGATACGTACTTCAGACGTCGTTTTAGAATGGAACGACATTTGTTCAATAGAATCATGACTGATGTTTGCAACCATGATTCTTACTTTGTGCAAAAGAAGGATGCTTGTGGTGTTATGGGTCTCCTACCTGAGCAAAAAATCACTGCTGCATTGCGGATGCTTGTGTATGGAGCATCTGCAGACCAAGTGGATGAGATAACGAGGATGGGGAAATCAACCATTCTTGAGGCCCTGATGAGGTTTTGCGGAGCAGTCGAATCTTTGTACACCACAGAGTACCTCCGAAAACCTACTCACAGAGACTTGCAAAGGCTTCTGAAGAAGGGCGAGATGCGAGGTTTTCCTAGGATGGTAGGAAGCATCGATTGTATGCACTAGACGTGGAAAAACTGTCCAAGTGCATGGCAATGCGCATATGGGGACATAAAAGGATCAAAATCTATCATTTTGGATGCAGTGGCATCTTTTGATACATGGATATGGCACGCCTTTTTCAAGGTTCCAGGGGCTCAAAATGATCTCAACGTCCTTGCCCAATCCCCAGTGTTCAACGACGTCCTGCAAGGAAAGGTACCAAAAGTCACGTACGTCGTCAACGGACGTAGGTACGACGGGGCATACTACCTAGCTGACGGCATTTACCCACGGTGGGAAACATTTGTCAAAACAGTGCCACGTCCGTGAAGTGCAAAGGAAAAACACTTTGCAAGCTGTCAAGAGGGGTGCAGGAAGGATGTGGAGCGTTGTTTTGGTATCCTTCAAGCTCGTTGGGCGATCGTCAGGGGTGCTGCCAGAATGTTCGATGTAGAGTCACTTCGATCCATCATGATGACGTGCGTCATTCTTCACAACATGATTGTGGAAGATGAGTTCGATTATGATGCGGTTGATGAATATGAGCCAGAGTCAGACACGATGAACAATTCAAGAACACAGATATATTGTGCGCATGATGCCACCGAAGAACCTATGCAACACGAGCCATTAGAAAGGGATGGACGTTACAATGAAAGGGTCATTCAACAATATACTGCACTTCAAATGTCATCTATGCACAATGATCGACAAATTGACTTGATAGAGCACCAGTGGGCATTGAAACAAGCTGAAGATACTTAAGTTTATTTAGTATGTTTGTTTGTATTTGGTGTGTTTATGTAATTTTATTTGGTGTGTTTTTTGTAGTGAGTTTTTTATTATTTCGTATGTTTATGTAATTTTATTTGGTGTGAATTATTTGGTATGTTTATGTAATTTTATTTGGTGTGTTTTTTGTAGTGAGTTTTTTATTATTTCGTATGTTTATGTAATTTTATTTGGTGTGAATTATTTGGTATGTTTATGTAATTTTATTATGGAAACAACATAAATAATAAAACCCTATTCCGATTACAAAAGTACCAAATTCCGATTACATGGAAACAACATAAATAATAAATTACAACCCAAAGTGATTGGAAAACTATGGGCTCCGATTACAAAAGTACCCTATTCCTCACCACTTAACCAATCTGTGGTGCTAGGATCATCTTGTCTTGTTGTGCTAGGACCATCTTGTCTTGATCTCGCTTCTCTTGCACGCCTCCTTTGCACCACATCCGCTTTCTCCGACTGCCAAAAATATTTAGAATTTGGAGACATCCCTTATAAACGCGTGTTCATAATGTCACGATCTCGTTGTGTAATTCGTTCTTCTCTAAGCAACTCCCTTTCTTGCCTAAGTAGCTCTCTTTCCCTCTGTTCAGCTTGAAACGCTTGTTGAATAGCTGCAGCTTTTACCTCATCTCTAGCCTTATCAGCCTCATATTTCGCCAATTCCCGCGCCAACGTCAATTCACCTTGACGAGCAAGTTCTTGCATGTACTTTCCATAATCATTCTTGGAAGCACTCCCTTTCCTCTTTGAAGCCTTCTTACCTAGAGGCCTAATTGGATAACGGGTCGACCCCGATGCTTGTTCTGGAATGGGCGTTTCAGGCACTTCTTCTCCATCTTTTTCATTAACATGGGAGCTATGATCGGGTGTAGAGTGTGGAGGGGTGCTGTGTACAAAGGTGGTGTGTAGAGGGATGATGTTCATGCATACTTCTGGACCAACAGGCACAACTTTGAATTTAGGACAATCTTTAACAATATTCCAACATTCCCACTGGGTGAATGATTTGTTTCTTGATTTGATTTTGGCAGCATACCATGCTTGTGCTTGAAGTTGCTACAAATAATAATATTGAAATTATTAGGTAACAAATAAATAATACAAACAAATAATAATAATGAAATTATTACGTAACAAATAAATAATACAAACAAATAATAATAATGAAATTAGGTCACAAATAAATAATACAAACAAATAATAATAATGAAATTAGGTCACAAATAAATAATGCAAACAAATAATAATAATGAAATTATTAGGTAACAAATAAATAATACAAACAAATAATAATAATGAAATTAGGTCACAAATAAATAATACAAACAAATAATAATAGTGAAATTAGGTCACAAATAAATAATGCAAACAAATAATAATAATGAAATTAGGTCACAAATAAATAATGCAAACAAATAATTATAATAATGAAATTAGGTAACAAATAAATAATACAAATAAATAATAATAATGAAATTATTAGGTAACAAATAAATAATACAAACAAATAATTATAATCAAATTAGGTAACAAAATAATAATACAAACAAATAATTATAATATATTCTTACCTCATCCGCATAATTTGCCCCACTTCGAACATTACTACTAGCTTGTGTCAATGCATCTCTCCACGTACTAAAGGAATGGCTAAGTGTCACAGCCCGTCCCGGAATTATTAATTCCGAGGACGTGAGATGACCAATGTGACCTTAAACGGGATTAAGGTGTGTAAATGTATGACATTTGTTTTACTTTAAGATCCTAAACTAGGGTTAGATTTATATTTGTATGTGTTAATTTGTGCTTGGACTTAGGTAGGGCCTCCTACCCTGAATTCCCTCCCTAAAACCCGTAACCTTTCTTCTCTCTTCTTCTTTCATTCCAGACTCTCTCTCTCTCTTATTCTTTTCTGAAAACTCTCTCATTCTCTCTCTTACTCTCGAACTCACGGCAACCACCAAGAACCACCACAATCTTGTACCAACGTTCCATTTAAGACCACTATCGTGATCCTGGGGACTTCACGAGCACGGGGATACCAATTTCAGGTGAGTTTCACTTCGAAAACCCTAGTTCTAAAGTTGCCGTGAGATGACACTGTTCATGAGCTTTGAATTGGTTACGTTTTAGGCTAAAACAAGATCACAGCGAGTTTAGTAAGGTCCCAAGGAAGCTCGGAGTGCTTCGTTGGAAGTTTTTGGACGTAAGAACACGGAGATCGACAAGTTCAAAGTTTGGCCGGAGCTTTCGAGGCGTTTTCCGGCGAATCCCCGGCGAGTTAGGAGTCGAGGTAGGTATCAATCTCTTTGTCTCGTCAATTACTACAACTTTCCTTTTTGTTTCACTCAATTTAGTTGAGTATTGAAGAAGTTATACTCATTTGAAAAATACCCAGTTTCCGGCGACCTCCGAGGCTTTCGAGGCAGTTTCCGGCCAAACCACGGCGAACTATGTGTTTTTCAAGGTACCATTCTCTTTGTCTCTTCAATGGCTACAACTTTCGTTTTTGAATCACTTGATTTCGTTGAGAAATGACAAAGTTATGGCAATTTGAAAAACTGCCCGGAAAACGGCCGCCGGAAAAACCAGTCCGGCGACCCAAGGAAGAAGAAGGTGCTACAGTAAAAATAAAAAATAAAAATAAAATTATTTTAAAAATATGTCGACGTCCGTGACGTCGAGTAGATCACTGTGGTATATTCATATACCTAAATTGAACACCGTATGAGAAAGTTATTGAGGATTGTTGGTTAGGTGTTCAAATAACGTTTTATAGTTTTCACATTTAGGTGAAAATGTGAATTGATGATCCGACCGTTGGATCGTCATCAAACTCTGATACGTTGTAATACGTAATATTTGAGGATTATTGGAACTTACGGATTGGGAATCCGAGTTACGGATCTTCCGGAATTGGAATTGTAAGTCCATAATATAAAATGTTAACCGTCACTTAGTTTTGGAAATTGACGGAGATCCGACCGTTGGATGGTAATGAAATTTTAGGATGTTGTCCTAGAGGTATAATGTGGACCTCTGGAAGTTATGGATTTAAAATCTGAGTGGCAAATCTTCCGGATCGATCTACGTAGCGATGTATTTTATATAAGTTATGTATTCTATCGATATGAATTCTGAGCCTGGATTTGATTACTATTCTAGGCGGCGATCGTCATGACGCCTTGATGTGTGGTGCTAGGGAGTTGTTGGACGAACTCCAGGTGAGTGGGCAGTTTTGTTTTCCGTATATATATATACTTGACGTTTCCCAGAAATTGAATTGAAATGAAAATATGTTTAAAATGAAATGCATATGAGTTATGTGGAAAAAAACGGGAAGTGAAATACCATGCATAGAATTGATATGAAAAGTATATAGAAATGTGAGTTGAAATGCCATGCATGAATTAATATATGATGCATATGTATGAATTGGTGCGGTGGACGCACAGGTAAGAATTGATTTATGATGCATATGTATGAATTGGTGCGGTGGACGCACAGGTAAGAATTGATTTATGATGCATATGTATGAAATGGTGCGGTGGACGCACAGATGAGTATTTAATTACTGTTATGATGATGATGATATATATTGAGCTCAAATCCTGCACCATGGTTTAGTGCTTATAGTATTCACCGCATCGCACGCTCGCCTTGGATCCAAGTAGATGCTAGTCGTACAGTCCACGCGGAGTGGGTACGACAGACCAGTCGCGAGAGTGTTAGTGAGATTCCGACTGGTGGGTGACCTTAGATTATGTGCACAAATGATTTATGAGAAGCACTAGAGCGTAACTTGTGTGCAGAAGGCCGGACGGGTCACAGAGGTGACTCCGGTAGAGTGATAATGATAGATTTTGAGCTCTAGGTTCAACCGTATAGGGCTATTAGAGGGCCTACGGTTGATTACTTTCTTGCACCTGATATGATTATGTTGATGCATTCATACCTTATTACTGTTGAGATGATGTGGCATGGCATAATTAATATGAGAAATGTTGAGATGACATGGCATGGCATGATTGATAAAGAGATAATGTTGAGATAGTAAAAATGAAGTTTTGAGAATATATATGTATATTTATATTTTACATTTCTGGGAAAGTATACAGGTTTTACGGAGAGGGGTTACAACGTTTTGAGAAATGTTTGGATTTGGAAAAGAATTGTTTTACTGACCCACTCAATTTTGGTTTTGCGCCCCTCCAGGTTCAGGAATCACAAAGGTGTGGTGACTACGAGGAATTCGACGGTGTTCTGACAGATTGGACAAAATTAGGACTCACCTTCGGGTGTATCAATTTAAATTGTATCTTAAAGCTTCCGTACTGTGCAAATGGTTACGTCACTCTCACGTGACGGCCAGCATGCCCTCCTTCGGGACGGGGTGTGTCAGTTGGTATCAGAGCATGGTTGCAATCTTGGACATCTTGAGAAGTTTCTAGTGAATTCTGTCAGAACTACACCGCCTCGTAGCAAACCACGTAGTTAGAGGAACTTAGTCTCCCCGATTTAGCGGGTTGGGGGAAACTATTATTATGGTGATTCGGTATATTATCAAAATGGACATTTTAAGACGGGTTATGAGTTGAATTTGAATCACCTTATGAAATGATGAACCTGAGGGAGCGAAGTAACGGTTTAACCATTTGGAAAAGATGTTTCAGGTTATGCAAGTCAAAGGAAATTTCCTTCTGACAAGGGGTCGAGACGACTACCTGGTTTTGGTTAT
The DNA here is from genome assembly GCF_916048215.2 of Malus sylvestris. Lineage (NCBI taxonomy): Eukaryota > Viridiplantae > Streptophyta > Magnoliopsida > Rosales > Rosaceae > Malus > Malus sylvestris. Next base: position 27,676,805 of record NC_062264.1, read on the forward strand.
GAATTTGTATCCTGGTGGAAACAGGAGTATGAATTGTTGTCACCAGA